>NW_021604564.1:18085574-18092936 GCF_004785775.1 Grammomys surdaster | reverse complement strand
CTATCTATCTATCTATCTATCTATCTATCTATCTATCTATCTATCTAGGATTTATTAGAGTGGCTTACAGACTGTGAGCTTTTCAGTCTGACAAGGGCCATCTACCAACCGAAGGGTCAAGAATACAATTCAGTCCATGAGGCTGAATATTTCAACTGATCTTTAGTATAGGCCAGAATCCTGAAGTAGGTTCTAATGCTAGTGAAAGAATTGATTTGCCAGTCAGAGTGAGGGCAATTAGGGAAGAATATAGAGCCTTCTTCTTCTATATTCCTTATATTGGCTGTCAGCAGAAGGTATAGCCTAGCATCTTCCTACTTCAGAAATGTCCAGATTAAAGATGATTTTCCAACTTAAAATGATTTAATTAAGAAAAGTCCCCCCCGCAAGTATACCCAGCCACTTGAATTTGAGTCAATTCTAGGTGTAGTCAAGTTAATACCAAGCATAGTCATTTTAACATGGCACTTTGCTGAGGCTGAGAGATTTCAACAACTAGAATTTATGGGGCAGAAGACCAAAAAGAAGAGAGCCAAGAAGGTTACTCCAGAAATGTGCATAGATATCCTTTTGAGTATTTGACTTAGTGCTAACTCTACTTATCTAGAATGCACAAGCCCAGAAAAGAATGATGACCAGGGGAAGAGCAACTACAGGAAAGTTGTAAGTTGACTATTAAACTTCCATAGGATCTGAATTCTGTCTGCATAATATAGAAAGATCTCACTGCATTCTCAGACAATTAGTTATAGAACTTCAAAACTCTATACCCTTAGTTTTAGTTCTAAGTAGAAAGGCAAATTTAACACTGTAGTATTCTACAAAGCTACAAAAATATTTCAGATTGATTGAGTTGATCTTCAGGTAAATACATTTCCTGCCAGAACAAAACTCAGCTCTTTTTTAAAGGATCATATAAAAGCCACCCCACAGTATAATTTACTATGCCCAACATCTATAAAAGAGAATGAAGCATAAAATGTGACCTATAGCAGGTGAAAATCCCACTAATAGAGCCTATGTTTGAAGCAGTAGATGATATCATAGACTTAACAGAGAAGGACTTATATAGCAGGCATTACAAATGGCATATAAAGATCAAGGGAAGAATGTTATTGTTTGGAATTGAAGTTTCCCCTCAAAGTTTCATGTATTGAAAACTTGGTCCCCAAATGGTGGCAGTGATAAGAGTTGATTGAATCAGAGGCAACACGCTTCATGGATGGTTAATTCATGAGCATGTCTTGCAAAGTGTATATATAATTCTGTTAGTCTCAGCCAGGATGAGAAAAGCCTAAGGAAGATGGCAGATAGTCAAAAGAAAGTGCTACTCATCTCAGATTGTTAACACAGTATGGAAATATGATATCTAACCCACTTTCTTGCTGGTCACCATGTTGGTAGCTGCCTCTTTGATATTGTGCTACTAACTTAATCCACTAGTGGGTTCATTCTTGGCCTTACCATTTCTCTCTGGAATTCTGATAAGCTGGCTTGAGGTTTATTACATTGTAGTAACTTGAAAACAGTGGACCAGAGAATGCTGGATATGTAGTTTTACACCTGTGTGCCTGATGACAATTCTAGGAATTTTGTGGTATAGGAGTTACATAAAAAAGTATTAATTTTTTTGTAAGAAAAGGCATGTAATAGATCAATGATAGATTGGCAGACATGTAGAAAGTTCACCAGAGTCTCAGCAAGAGTGAGAAGACTTTAAGGAAAATGGCAGATGATCAGAAGGAAATGCTGCCACATCTCAGATTGCTTATACAGTGTGGAAATATATATCTTAGGGTACCAGTTTCAAAGGAAGAAACTAGTTAGGAACAAAAGTGAACAACTCTTCCACAAATTTGCTATTGGAATTATTTAAGTCTCCAGTTAACAGTAACCAGAGAAAAGAGACAAGCCAGTCTTGATTGTGGTGTATCTCAGCTTGTCACACAGGCTGCAAAAGATGATCTCTTGCTCCCCAGTCACTATTCTAAGCATGGAACTTAATATTCATTACTGGATAATTTCAGAGATGTGCTTATTTCTACAGAGAAAAATGCATGAATGCCTGCAAACCAATGCGAAGCTAATGAACTTCATGTAGCTGAGCTTTTAGAAACCTAATATGTAGGTGTGTTATTGAGAGTAATGGCGAAAAAAAATGAAGTGCAGTAGACAGCTAAAAATAAATGGTCTCCTCTATAATTGTAGAGGAGATGTGCTGATGAAGTACGCTGTATACCTCACTTTGTACTATCAGCAAATACACAGCTGCAATAAAAATCTCCATCCTTCCTGTCAATGTAATTGGAAAGCCTACCTGGTCTAAATATCCGGTGACTAAGGGAAAGTGCATAGTCAGGCAGGACCCTAACCGTGTCTTGTTACTCAGTTACTATGCAAGGATTCCTTTATCCACTTGGACTCGAGCTTTGTACAAGGAGATAAGAATGGATTGATTTGCATTCTTCTACATACTGACCTCCAGTTGAACCAGCACCATTTGTTGAAAATGCTGTCCTTTTTCCACTGGACAGTTTAGCTCCTTTGTCAAAGATCAAGTGAGCATAAGAGTGTGTTCATTCCTGGGTCTTCAGTTCTATTCCATTGATCTACCTGCCTGTCTCTGTACCAATACCATGCAGTTTTTTTTTTAATCACTATTGCTCTGTAGTACAGCTTGAGATCAGGGATGGTGATTCCCCTAGAAGTTCTTTTGTTGTTGAGAATAGTTTTCGCTATCCTGGTTTTTTTGTTATTCCAAATGAATTTGCAAATTGTTCATTCTATCTCTATGAAGAATTGAGTGGGAATTTTGATGGGAATTTCATTGAATCTGTAGATTGCATTTGGCAAGATGGCCATTTTTACTATATAAATCCTGCCAATCCATGAGCATGGGAGATCTTTCCATCTTTTGAGATCTTCTTCAATTTCTTCTTCAGAGACTTGAAGTTCTTCTTACACAGATCTTTCACTTGCTTGGTTAGAGTCACACCAATGTATTTTATATTATTTGTGACTATTGTGAAGGGTGTCATTCCCCTAATTTCTTTCTCAGACTGTTTATCCTTTGAATAGAGGAAGGCTACTAATTTGTTTCAATTATTTTATATCCAGCCTCTTTGCTGAAGTTGTTTATTAGGTTTAGGAGTTCTCTGGCAGAGGCTTTGGGGTTACTTAATATACTATCATATCATCTGCAAATAGTGATATTTTGACTTCTTCCTTTCCTATTTGTATCCCTTTGACTTCCTTTTGTTGTCTAATTGCTCTGGCTAGGACTTCCAGTACTATGTTGAATAGGTAGGGGGAGAGTGGGAAGCCTTGTCTAGTTCCTGATTTTACTGGGATTGCTTCAAGTATGTGTCCTATTAGCTTAATGTTGGCTACAGGCTTGCTGTATATTGCTTTTACTACTTTTAGGTATGGGCCTTGAATTCTTGATCTTTCCAGGACTTTTACCATGAAGGGATGTTGAATTTTGTCAAATGCTTTCTCAGCATCTAGTGAGATGATCATGTGGGTTTTTTTCCTTTGAGTTTGTTTATATAATGGATTACATTGATGAATTTCTGAATATTGAAGCATCCTTGCATTCCTGGGATAAAGCCTACTTGATCATGATGGATGATTGTTTTGATGTATTCTTGGATTCAGTTTGCGAGAATTTTATTCAGTATTTTTGCATTGATATTCATAAGGGAGATTGGGTTGAAGTTTTCTTTCTTTCTTCTGTCTTTGTGTGATTTAGATATGAGTGTAATTGGGGCTTCATAGAATGAATTGGGTAGTGTTTCTATTTTGTGGAATAGTTTGAAGAGAATTGGTATTAGGTCTTCCTTGAAGGTCTGATAGAATTGTGCACTAAAACCACCTAGTCCTGGGATTTTTTTTTTTTTTTTGTGAGGAGACTTTTAATGACTGCTGCTATTTCTTTGGTGCCTATGGGACTGTTTAGATGGTTTATCTGCTCCCAATTTAACTTTTGTACCTGGTATCTGTCTAGAAAATTGTCTGTTTCATACAGATTTTCCAGTTTTGTTGAGTATAGGCTTTTGTAGCAGGATCTGATTTTTTTTTTAATTTCCCCAGTTTCTGTTGTTATGTCTCTCTTTTCAGTTCTGATTTTATTAATTTGGATACTGTCTCTGTGCCCTCTGGTTAGTCTGGCTAAGGGTTTATCTAACTTGTTGATTTTCTCAAAGAACCAGCTCTTGATTTTGTTGGTACTTTGTATAGTTCTTTTTGTTTCTACTTGGTTGATTTCAGCCTTGAATTTGATTATTTCCTGTCTTTTACTCCTCCTGGGTGTACTTGCTTTTTTTTGTTCTAGAGCTTTCAGGTGTGCTGTCAAGTTGCTAGTGTATGCTCTTTCCAGTTTCTTTCTGTAGGCACTTAGAGCTATGAGTTTTCCTCTTAGCACTGCTTTCATTGTTTCCCATAAGTTTTGATATGGAGAGCCTTCATTTTTCTTAAATTCTAAAATTCTTCCTCAACCAAGTTATCATTGAGTAGATGATTATTCAGTTTCCATGTGTATGTGGGCTTTCCATTGGTTTTGTTATTATTCAAGACCAGCCTCAGTCTGTGGTGATCTGATAGGACATAAGGGGTTATTTGAATCTTTTTGTATCTGTTGAGGCCTGTTTTGTGACCAATTATATGGTCTATTTTGGAGAAGGTACCATGAGGTGCTGAGAAAAAAATATATTCTTTTGTTTTAGAATGAAATGTTCTATACATATCTGTCAAATCCATTTGGTTCATAAGTTCTCTTAGTTTCACTGTATCTCTGTTTAGTTTCTGTTTCCATGATCGGTCCATTGCTGAGAGTGTGATATTGAAGTCCCCCTCTATTATTGTGTGAGGTGCAATGTGTGGTTTGAGCTTTAGTAAAGTTTCTTTTATGAATGTGGGTGCCCTTGCATTTGGAGCATAGTTATTCAGAATTGAGAGTTCATCTTGGTAGATTTTTCCTTTGATGAGTATGAAGTGACCTTCCTTATCTTTTTTGATAGTTTTTGGTTGAAAATGGATTTTATTTGATATTAGAATGGCTACTCCAGCTTGTTTCTTGGAAACATTTGCTTGGAAAATTGTTTTCCAGTCTCTTACTCTTAAATAGTGTCTGTCTTTGTCATTGAGGTGTGTTTTCTGTATGCAGCAAAATTCTGGGTCCTGTTTACATATCCAGCCTGTTAGTCTACATCTTTTTATTGGGGAATTGAGTCCATTGATGTTAAGAGATATTAAGGAAAAATGATTGTTGCTTCCTGTTATTTTTGTTATTAGATATGGAATTATGTTTGTGTAGCTATCTTCTTTTGGGTTTGTTGGAAGATTACTTTGTTGCTTTTTCTAGGTTGTAGTTTCCCCCCTTGTGTTGGAGTTTTCCATCTATTATCCTTTGTAGGGCTGGATTTGTGGGAAGATATTGTGTAAACTTTGCTTTGTCATGGAATATCTTGGTTTCTTCATCTGTTGTGATTGAGAGTTTTGCTGGGTATAGTAGTCTGGGCTGGCATTTGTGTTCTCATATGGTCTGTATGATATTAGTCCAGGATTTTCTGGCTTTTATAGTCTCTGGTGAGAAGTCTCGTGTAATTCTGATAGGTCTGCCTTTATATGTTACTTGACCTTTTTCCCTTACTGCTTTTAATATATTTATTTGTTTTGTGCATTTTATGTTTTGATTGTCATGTGATTGGAGGAATTTCTTTCCTGGTATAGTCTATTTGGAGTTCTGTAGTTTTCTTGTATATTCATGTGCATTTCTTTCTTTAGGTTAGTGAAGTTTTCTTCTGTAATTCTGTTGAAGGTATTTACTGGCCCTTTAAGTTGGAATCTTCATTTTCATCTCTACCTATTATCCTTAGGTTTGGTCTTCTCATCCTGGATTTCATGGATGTTTTGGATTAGGAGTTTATTGTATCTTACATTCTTTTTGACAGATTTGCCAAATGTTTTCCATGGTATCTTCTGCACATGAGATTCTCTCTTCCATCTTTTGTATTCTGTTGGTGACGCTTGCATCTATGACTCTTGATCTCTTTCCTAGGTTTTCTACCTCCAGGGTAGTCTCCCTTTGGGATTTACTTATTGTTTCTACTTCTGTTTTTAGATCTTGGATGGTTTTGTTTAGATCCTTCACCTATTGTGTTGTATTTTCTTTCAATTCTTTATGGGATTTTTGTGTTTTCTCTTTAAGGGCATCTACCTGTTTACCTGTGTTCTCCTGTGTTTCTTTAAGGGAGTTACTTATGTCCTTCTTAAAGTCCTCTATCATCATCATGAGAAGTGATTTTAATTCTCAATCCTGCTTTTCTGTTGTGATGGGGTGTCCAAGACTTGGTATGGTAGGAGAACTGGGTTTCTGATGATGACAGGTAACCTTGGTTTCTGTTGCTTATGTCATTGCCCTTGCCTTCTGTCATCTGGTTATTTCTAGTGCTACCTGCACTCACTGTCTCTGACTGGAGCCTGTCTCTCCTGCTATCTTGCTTGTGTCAAAACTCCTCAGAGTCCAGCTCTCTCTGTGATCCTGTGATCCTGAGATCCTGGGTGGAAGAGCTCCTAGGATGCAGGTTGCCTCTGGGATCCTGAAATCCTATGATCCTGGGCATGTTAGATCTCCTGAGAATCCAGCTTCCTCAACTGCTCTGAGTGCAGTAGATTCTCTGCTGCTCTGAGTACAGTGTTTCCTCTAGGATAGGTCAGGATATGGTGTCTTCAGGGGAGTAGACCAGCTATCAGTCTGCCCCAGCAAAAAAGATTTTTCTCATTTCTTTGTCTGTCCATTTGTGTAGAGAGAATATTTTATGTTTGTATGGATACAGCACCTGTCAATATTGAATCTGGTGGCTTATGGCTTAGGCAGGAAATAGGATGTGAGACATCCGGGAGACAGAAAGAATTCTGGGATAATACCAGGCACAGGAAATTCATCTGGAAAGATGTGGCAAGATGGATGCATGATACCTGAGCACAGGTAATCAGCCACATGGCAGAATATAGATTTAGAATAAATAGGTTATTTTAAGTTATAATCTAGTTAGAAAAGAACATAGTTATATGGCCAAGTTCTAATATCACCACTCCCTAAGAGCCCATGTGAACTATTTTTATTTAAACCACCACATTCCACTCTCTGACCTCCATAGGCTTATAGCCACATTATAATGCAGAAATGCATTCAGTCCAACTTCAAACTCACCATCTGTAGTCTATCACAGTCTTAACTCTGTTTAAAACTCCAAAGTTCAAAGTCTCTTCTGTGACTTAATGCAATCTCTTAACTATAATCCCCTATAAAATCAAACTAAAAAAGTAGTCACATACTTCCTACATATAATGGCACAGGAG
>NW_021604564.1:18050032-18085174 GCF_004785775.1 Grammomys surdaster | reverse complement strand
ACAACTTCTTACAGCTTTGTTGTCTACTACACATTTCTCTCTCTAGTATATGTATATATATATATATATATATCTCCATTCCAAAAGGGAGGAAAGGGAGCACAGTGAGGAAATACTGGACCAAAACAAGACTGAAAGTCAGTTGGGCAAATTCCAAACTGCATCTCCATTTCTGATGTCAAAGCACTCTTCAGATCTACAACTTCTTACAGCTTTGTTGTCTACTACACATTTCTCTCTCTTGGCTGTTTCCACTCCTGTTAGCAGCTTTCCTGGGCAGCTATCCCACAGTCCTGGTATCTCCAATATCTTGGGGTCTCCAAGACAATCCAGGCTTCACTTTCATAGCTTCATATAATGGCCTCTCTAGGACTCCATGCAGTGACCTGACACACTCCTGGTCTCAATATTTTTTCTTAGGCACTGAGGGAGATTCTATAATTATGTTCTTTTATTCTTGATTCTAAAGCCAGAACCTCTTGGCCGAAACTGCCAAGTTCTACTGCTTGCTGGTGCTGGAACATGACTCAAGTGTTCAATTACATTTTCACAAGCTTTCTGTTTTCAGTGGTTTCCTTCACTGCCTAAGATTTGTTGTCCTGGAACTTGCTGTGTAGACCAGGCTGGCTTTGAACTCAGAGATTCTTCAGTCTCTGCATTTAGAGATCTTGGATTAAAGTTGTGCACCACCACACCTGGGTCTAAGCTTTTTTAAAATCCCTTTTCACTTTTATTTAATTCCTTCCCACAAATTGGTAGCTTAGCTGGATTGGGTGTTGTTCTGAGGTCACCACTCCCTGTATTCTACTTCACATTGGGTTTTACTTTAATCTGTTTACACTCCCTGGTTCACTTTTCTTCTCTAACTGTTCATTTTGTATTTTTCCTTGCTTAGCTTACTCCTTTCCATTATAGATCTGTATAAGACTAGGCACTAATATCTATGCAACACAGTCAATCCAGGTTGTTTGGAAATATCCTCTGACAAGGCTGTTAATCCATAGTTGTTTAATTTAGTCTCAGACAGATTTTTTGGACAAGGGCTAGAAACAGTCACATTCTTTACCAAAATATAACAAAAATGATCTCTAGGACATATATTAATATCCTTCTCCTCTGAAACCTTTTGGCACAGGCCCCTTTAGTTAAAATTACCCTCAGCATCATTGTCTTCCATGTTCCTATTAGTTTGGCCATAAAACTGAGCTTGAAGCATTCCACTGCTTTCCTAACCCAAAGTCCACAAATCCACATTCTTCAAAATAAAACCATTGTCTAGCTTATCACTGCAATACCCCAGTTCCTGGTACCAACTTTTATCTTAGTTAGGGTTTTATTGCTGTGAAGAAACACTCTGACCATGGCATCTCTCATAGGAAAGCATTTAATTGGGGCTGGCTTACAGTTCAGAGGTTTAGTCCATTATCATTATGGTATCATTATGGTATACATTTGTGTAGTCTCTCTCTGCTTTGTAGTTAGTTTGGATAAGGGTTTGTCTATTTTGTTGATTTTCTCAATGATTCAACTCTGTTTTATTGATTCTTTGTATTGTTCTTTTTGTTTCTGTTTTAATGGTTTTAGCCCTTGGTTTGATTATTTCTTGCTGTTTATTCCTCCTGTATGTGATTTCTTTATTTTGTTCTAGAGCTGTCAGGTATGTTGTTAAGTTGCTAGTATGAGTTCTCTCCACTTTTTTTTTTCTTTATGTAAGCTCTTAGTGCTATGACCTTCCTCTTAGCACCACTTTCATTGTGTCCTATAAGTTTGGGTATGTTTATTCATTCATTTAATTCTAGAAACTCTTCCTTACCTCCTTTTTTCCTTTCTCTCTCTCTTCTTTCCTCCTTCTCTCCCTTCCTCCGTCCCCCACTCTTGTCTGTCTTTCTTGACTTCGTTTTATTCAGTAGAGACTTGTTCAGTTTCCACGAGTTCGTAAGCTTTCTTTTGTAGTTGAAATCCAGCTCTAATCTGTAGTGTCTGATAGAATGCAGGGGATTAGTTCAGTTTTGCTGTATCTGTTGAGACTTGTGATGAGTATGTTGTCAATTTTTGAGAAAGTCCCATGAGGTGCAGAAACAAAAGTATATTCTTTTCTGTTTAGGTAAAACATAGTCTAAATATCTGTTAGATCCATTTGGTTTATAATATCTGTTAGCTCTAGTGTTTCTCTGTTTAATTTTGGTCTGGATGACCTGTCCATTGGTCATTATGGGATATTATTTTCCACTATCAATGTGTGAGGGTCACCATATGATTTAAACTTAAGTAATGTTTCTTTTACAAATGTAGATGCCCTTGCATTTGGAGCCTAGATCTTAAAGATTGAAAGATCATTTTAGTGGGTTTTTTCTTTGATGAATATGAAGTGTCTTTCTCCATTTCTTTTGGCTACACCAGTTTGCTTCTTAGGTCCCTTTGCTTCAAAATTTTTTTCTAACCCTTTACTTTGAAGTAATGTCTATCTTTGCTGTTGAGATATGTTTCTTGTGTGCAGTAGAAGGATGGATCCTGGTTTTGCATTCATTCTTTTAGTCTTGTTTTTTTCCTTGGGGGAATTGAGACCATTGATATTGAGAGAAATCAATAACCAATGACTATTGATTCCTGTTAATTTGTTGTTGTCAGTGATGATGGTGGTGGTGGTGGTGGTGGTAGTTGTGACAGTGATGTGTACATTTCTATACCTTTGATTTTGCTGGTGTGAGATTATTTCTCATGTTTTCATGGGTGTAGTTAACTTCCTTACATTGGAATTTCCTTCTAGCACCATCTGTAGGTCTAGATTTGTAAATATTGTCTAAATTTGAATTTATCTTGAAATATCTTATTTTCTTTATCTGTGACTTCTTGGCCTCTTGTCAGACAGGGGGTCTCTGCCTAAGTTGGGGGCTGGTACTCAATGATGAGGAGTGAGTGGATCAGGGATATGATGGAGGGCACTAAGAGAATGGGAGAGGTCTGTTGGCATGCAGCCTACCTGGATTTTTGGTGGCCAGAGTGACCTTCTATTCAGCTAGAGAGTCTCCATCTGAGTTCAAGTTTATGGGCTTTCTACTGCACTCTGTTGCTGTTTTTATCTGCTTTTGTGCCAGAACTATGCTGTTTATATTATCATTGCTCTGTTGCATATAATCTGAATTCAGATATTGCAGCTCCTCTAGCATTGCTCTTTCTGTTCAGGATTACTTCAGTTTTGGAATCTGTTTAGCATTCATATGAACTTTAGGATATCCCCTTTGTGAAGAACATCATTGGAATTTTGGTGGGGACTGAATCTATAGGGTTGTTTAGATAATTTAGTCATTTTTAGAACATTAATTATGCTAATGCACGAGTATGGAAATCTTTCTATTTTCTAGCATTTTCTTCTTGAGTAAAGATTTTTATTGTGAATGTCCTTGGCCTTCTTGGTGAGGTACATTGTGTATATTGTTTTCTGGTGCTATTGTGAATGAGGTCCTTCCTATATATGAGACTCATCAGATCAGCATGTCTGGTACTCACCTTTTTCTTTTACTGCAGTGCTGCATTTGTGTTTAACTGCCAGATGCTTCTATTTGTTTATCTTACTGTCAGCTTCATTTTGCCCTTACAATTACTTTTCCTTTCTGTACCTACTGATGATGTGAGGATTTTCTTTATCACTAATGGCAAAAGCTCTGCTCTGAATTGAGGCTTTTCATTTCTCTGGAGCCTCTTTCTTTATCCAGTTATGAAGCCTGAAGTCTCTTCTTTCCTAAAGCTTTGTGTATGCATTCATTTTCTCTGGCCTTGCAGATGATGGTTTTAAATATTACACCAAGAGTTGCTGTTTTCTGACCTCAAAGTACCTTTAGCATGACATGGGGATGAACTTAGGGTAGGTTTTGAAGTTTCTTTGATGGCTTTCCAATCTATTCATGTTATTATTTTTTTTATTGCCAACAGACATCAGTTTATCTCATGAATGAAACTAGTGTTCAGGAGCTGGGCTTACACATTAGAGATGCCACTTTTGTTAAACATTTAGATGTTGTGCAGGTGGTAAAAACAGAATGAAGGCACAGTTTGGATATTTGAAAATCTGCGAATGGAAATGAGCCTAATCACTCATACCACATTGAATATTTGTAGTTTTCAATGGCATGTTCCACAGTCCTTTTTGTAAGGTAAATATCAGGACAGTGAAAAGGTTGTGTGAACACTAGGGCTTTGGGGTAAATGGCACTATATTTAACTAATAAGTTATTAATTATGGATATGAAGTCCCTCACTTCCCTTCTCCTTTCCCAGGTTCTTGGAGGGAAAACAATCTGTGTGTATTATTGTGATTGTTTTGACTTTTTAGCCACGAGAAGATTTTCCACATTTCCAATCTATTACAGAGAAAGCTGCAAAGAAGACAAGTATAAATTTTTTTTTTGGCGTGGATAGAAGTTTATTTGATAGTCAAATTTAAAAAAGTGCTATACAATAAAAAGTCAAATATGAAGTTGGACAGATAGGTCAGACATGAAGGTGACAATAAACTTGGACAGTCTGTTCTTCCCGTCAACACAGGACACATCAGATTCTCTGGATCACTTCTCACAGATGGCTTGCTTTAAAGTATCTCAGATGGAAAGTTTTTGCTTCAGTGTAATCTCCTTTAGTCAGGTCTAAGGTTGGGAGTATACTAGGGGAAGAATGTATAGCTTGCCTAAGGACCTAGGCTCAATTTCCAATGACACAAACAAACAAACCCAAACTTGAATCATTTGGATGCTCTCTTTTCCTGATGAATGTGAGGACAGAAGGAGGTTAAGCAAAGCCACTTTTCAGTTGAGATTTTGGCAGACCTAGTCCTGGGCTCCTTCTCCTCACTCAGAATCCCATTATGCTCACAGCTTTCATCTTTATCTGCTTTAAAAACTTAAAAAAATTAATTAATTAATTAATGTGTGTGTGTGTACATGACATGGTGCATGTGGTAGAAGTCAGAGAGCAACTCTTATGAATTGTCTCTCACCACTGCGTGGGTCAGGGAGACTGAACTCAGGTAGTGAGCTTGGTGGCAGACAGCTTTATGTGCTGAGGGATCTCACCAGCCTCTTTTATTGCTTTTCTTTTTAAAGAATATTTTAAATTATTTATTTTAATTTCATGTATATGTGTAGCCTGTGTTTGTGCACATGAGCACAGTGTCCATGGAGTCCAGAATAGGTAGCCAGAGAACCTGGAGCTGAAGTTATGGGCAGTCATGTAAGTGCTGCAAACTAAACTTGAGTCATCCATAAGACTGTATGTGCTCTTAGCAGCTGAGACATGTTGCCTCTGCCTTTCTAAGACAGAGGATTCTTTATCCTGGGACCAGTGGTCTGTTTAATTAATATACTCAGACAGCTAACATCTAGGCTAGACTTGGCCAAGGAAAGAACTGGTTAGGATCCAATTTTCATGTCATCATCTTTTAATATCTTTTGAGGAGGAAGGAAATGTTATTGTGATTGATCAATGCCCTCATATTCCTTTAATTGGAGTAAAATATGAATATTGTAAAGCCATTATCCATTTTAAACATGTAACTCTCTATAGAAGTAAATGCACCACATTGTACAGCTGTCACCATTACCTCCTTTAATGTTTCTTCTTCACCCCCCGTGGAAACTTTAGACCTATTCAACACTAACTTCTCATTCCTTTCTTCCTATGGTCTCTGGAATTCTAGTTTTTGTTTCTCTGAATTTGATTACTATACATAAATGAAATTATATTGTATTTATCCTTTGTGATTGGCTTGTTTTATTTGGTAAAGGTCCATCTGTGATATAGTATGTGATATAGTATTCCCTTTCTAAATAATATTCCATTATGACCATATAAATAATATTTTGTTTATATATACATAATTAAGGGATATAGGTTGTATCTATCTGTGGATCCTTGTGCAATTATGGTACCGTGAACATGGGTGTACAGTTACCAGTGGTTTATTTCTGTCCTTTTTAGATACATGGAATTTTCTATTCACAGCCATTACTCATACAGTGAGTATAATGCTCTTACTTGCTTGAGGAACGCAAACTCCCTGGTGGTAGACCTGCTGCATTATTTATTCATCTGTTCTAACACAAATAATGCAGTTGCTCAGCAGACAGAGCAGTCTGCAAGTAAAATACCATTCCAGAATTGAAGTGCATGTTTGCCAGCCAGTGACCTAGAACCAATTCATATACAGCAACACCACAGACATAATACAGAGGTATATAAAAACAAATTACATCAGAAATGCTGTTACTCCTGTAACAGACTTTTTCTGGCTCAGTTTTTTCTGGCCTTAGAAGAAAGTAAAGTTTTTTTTTAAATCAATATTTCAGAACTTAAAAGATTATGTGGCAGGTGGATGTGTTTTCAAAAAGACAGAGAAGTGTAGGCTGGGAAAGTCAGAGCCTACCCCGGATCAATGCGCTAGCAGAGACCTAGATAGGTGTGAGACAATGTCACTTCAAGCGTCTCTTCTGTAATGGTTTTCTACCTCTCAGAGCCTGTTTTAGTATATGCATAGCATCCTGCTGCCATCTCCTGCAAACATCTCTGGCCAGGTCTAAAAGGAATGGAAGTCAGCTCCTAGTCCTCCTGAAGTCTGTGTTCTGATTTCAGATATGTATGTGAGTTTAATAAAAGCAAACCACTAAGAAATAAAAGATGAAATGAGAGGCTAGCATAATGGTGCTTTAGAGAAAAGGAGGAAATATGGACATCCACATGGGAGAAGTTGCAGAAGGCAAGTCTGGGTCGGGGAAGTGTAATCAACAGAAATGGCTGCACCTTGGAAATGCAAAATAAGCACCATCAAGACATGCAAGACTTATTTCCTGTGTAGGCAGATAGCAAAGGAGTTGTTTCTAAGGCAACAGAAGAAGCATAGGAACTTTATCAGGGTGGCCTGTATCTAGTCATGTAGGCATGGATCCATTCCTGATCATACTCAGTTAAAGAATACACTCCTGGTCATTCCCAGGTTAAGGTTATAATTAAAAAAGAAAAGGTAGTAGACACACTTTTGGGTGTGCTTAGCTCAAAGCCTTGGAACACTATGTCCAGGATTAAAGAAAGACAAAAATTGGAGGCATGCTCACCTTACACCAAAACGTTCTAGCTGAAAATGAGGGAAAAGATGCTGTGAAGGAGCACTAACACAGAGGCCCAACCCATGGTTCCCTGCCATACTTATTTACTAAGAGAAGAGCAGGTCAGGGTTAGGAAGACTGAGAGGAAGGAAGGCTCTTCAAAAGACATTAACTTGCAGAAGTTAGGCCAAAGGCAGAAGGCAGATGTTGAAGCTGTGTGTGTGTGTGTGTGTGTGTGTACATGTAGTCACAAGAATAAAATGCTTTTTCTAAAAATTAAGAAAGCCCAAAACAAAAGAGAAAAAGGACTCCTTTCTGGAAGTTTAATCCAAGTTACCTTTACAAGTACACTCACACTTAAAACAACCACAAAGCTTCTCTTAAGTTTTTTTTTTCCCCCTGAAAACCAGGCATCATCTTGACACTCTTGTCTCCTTTTAAAACCTTGTTAGCAGTGCTAAGAACAATTTAGTCATCTGTTTCAACTTTGTATACTGGATCAACCTGTAGAAGATTTGTGGGTTACATTAATTATTTTACTTTTATTTTTGAGATTATAATATAATTACATTGCTCCATTTCCTTTCCTCCCTCTAGACCCTCCCAGATGCCTCTCCTTGCTTCCTTTCAAATTTCTAGCCTCTTTTGTCATTGTTATTGCACGCATAAACATAAGTGCATATACTTACATATTCCTCAGTCTGTATAATGTTATTTATATGCATGTTTTCAGGAATGACCATTTGGTATTGGATAATTGGTGTGCTCTTTCCTGTGGAAGTCTATCTCCTGCTCTCAGTGTTGTTCTTTGTGTAGGGATGAGGCCTCCTGGGTTTTTCCCCATCCACTTTGGCATGCCTATTGTTGTCTTTGTTCAGCTCACCTTTGGGCAGTCATGTTAGTGAGAGCAACTTTTGATATTCTTAGGAGACACAGTCTTAGCAAAGTTTCTGATCTTTTGGCTCTTACGATGTTTCTTCCCCTCTTCTCTAATGTTTCATGAGTCTTAGGTGCAAGAGCGTTTTGTAGATGTGTCCACTGGGATTGGATTACACAACTCTGCATTTTCATAGGTTATGTTTCTATAGTGGTCTCCATCCATTGCAAAGAGAAGTTTCCTTTATGGGAGTGAAGACTTTATCTGTCTGTCCAAGGACAAATGTCTAGATTGTTGTTAAGGATTATGCTGCTTTAGTAAAGTGGTAGTTGTAGATTCTTCTTCAATCACCATGACTTCACTTACCCTGAGTAGTTGGCTAGGTTTCCAGTACCAGACATCATTTTCCTCTTGTTGAATGCATCTTAAGTCCAATTAGACACTTGTTGGTTGCTGACCAGATGTAAGTACCACTACTGCATTCTTAGGGTTATAACACCATTCTGATCATTTATGTGGTTTATAGGTGTCAGAGCCGAGTCAAACTGTTGGCTGCTTCCCTCCTTCAGAAGCTTGCATGACACTTTCCAGTACCATGGAAGCTAGTCATCAGGGAGGATACATCTAGGTCAGTTCGGGTTCAGGTATCTCTTGGCCCTCTTTCAGAAACACATGGTGTCTTCAGCAATAGGGATATATCTTCGGCTTCTGTCAGGGTGAGATGCAACCAAGGGCAATAGCAATAGGCTCTATGTTTTGAGCACAAAGTATGTTTGTGGGCTGGGGTTTAACAGAACCAGGCCATTACATTTACTGATAACTTTCCTCAAAGGTTGCTAAAGGATCTGAGAAGGTGAAGACTTCCTGGATTCTCTTCACTTGACAAACTTGTTGCAACTTGCAGCTTTCCTCCTTTTTCTGAGACAGCAGCTCCAAAGAGCAGCGTGCATAGTGTGCAAAGAGATATTCTCCAAGGAGCAGTCTGAACACACTGCCTCCAAGCATGCAGAGGAGTGCACATTTCCCTGAGGTGATTAACAGTCCCTTTCCTTGTTTAAATTTTGTTTTTTACCTAAATTACCTTAATATTGCTCTTAGTAAAACAGTTTAAAATAAGAGTTCCAGAAATCAGAGAGATCTGTCTTGATTAAGTAGTAGAAATACGAGGTTAATTGGAACAGTGTGGTGCCCAAAGGTTCTGAGTACATACCGTTGTCCTTAAGTTTTCCAGGGGAGCCTTACCTTGGCCTGGAAGAATCTTTCCCAGATAGTGAGTAAAGTTGCATCACTTCAAGTGGGTAAGATAAGGCTTAGCAGACATGTCCCAGAAGAGGACACAGAAATATCTAAGAATAAAACATCTATAACCCTGAGCCCAAAGATGTCAGCTAAATGAGATGTGCTCCTCAGTCAGGCTGGTGATGCAGGCCAGTGCTCCTAACTACTCAGGAGGCTGGGAGAAGGATTCTGAGTTCTTCTCTAGCCTGGGTAACTTAGTATTAAAATAAACAACAATAAAAGCAATGGAAAGGCTGGGGGTGCAGCACTGTGGCTGAGCACGAGGTAGCATGCACAAGGCCCTGTGTTTAATTAACACCAGTACTGAGAAATAGCATCAGCAATAGGAAGGACAGATCTTTGAAACACAGTGGCTTGCAAATCTTTGGATTGTCTCCCAGTATCATAAGAACTCAGAGGTAATTGTAAAGCATCCATGCTACCTGCTTCCCATTTCTGCCCCACAACCTAGTAGAGATTTTATGTTGCTGTTTAAATAACAAAACCAAAACCCCTCAAACCCATTCTGTGTTAACAAACAACTATGTGTTAGAATATAACTTCTTTCTTTCTTTTTTCCTTTCTTTCTTTCTTTCTTTCTTTCTTTCTTTCTTTCTTTCTTTCTTTCTTTCTTCTTTCTTTTTTCTTTCTTTCTTTTTTTTTTATAAAGACCTGTTCAGAATTATATACTCCAAACTGCTGGAACAAACATTCATAATAGCCAACAAAACAAAACAACAAAACAAAACAAAACAAAACAAAAACTAAAAACCTATCAACAAACTAGACTGATAATGTTGAACTTTTTGAACCTTCTATATAACTAAAAACCAAGACTATGACAGTTAACTATAGAAGCCATTCATTCTGGAATTCAGCAACTTCCATACCTACTATGTGTAAGATGTCCTATGAGTTGGGCTCATAGAAATGAAAAAGAAGACATAGTCTGGACATTAGCTTTAGGAAACTAATTAACTATACTAGTAGATATTTCCTCATAGTTATTTCTTCTTGCTGGGAGGAGAGAGGCTCATTAGTCTTGGGAAACTCACAAAACTCACGAGAAGGTTATAGGAATTTACAAAAAATTCCAAGTGCACAGTATCATTCCTGGTGGTTACATAACTGATAAGCAACTGTGTAGAAGAGATTCTTCAGTGAAATGCCTACAGGTTTTTCAGAGAGCTCCAGTGATGTATCTTTCATGAAGATGATCATTCCAGGGAGGACTTTTAGGTGATACACAGCCTTAAACTAGACTGGGGTGGATAGCTTCTTTGGTCTGTTTTCATTGACCTGTGAATAGATATTTATTATTCATACCTCTGCAGAATAAGTCACATAGTACATTACATCTGTTGGGCTAAGAGCCGTTGAATGGCTCCTGTAATAGATGACAAGACAAGTAACTGAAGCTGAGGGTTTAAAACTGATATTAAAGTTTGAGGGTAGAGTGTCTATATTAGTCAGGGTTCTCTAGAGTCATAGAAGTTATGGCATGTCTCTTTATATTAAGGGAAGTTATTGTAATAACTTACAGTCTGTAGTCCAACTAACCCAACAATGTGCAGCTGTGAATGGGAAGTCCAAAAATCTAGTAGTTGCTCAATGACACTAGGCTAGTTGTTTTAGCTGGTCTTCTGTATAAGCTAGAATCCTGAAGAAGTAGGTTCCAACAGATGTGCTGGCAAGTAAGTGCAAGCAGGCAAAGAAGAGTGAGTCTTCTTTCTTCCAATGTCCCTATGTAGGCCTCCAGCATAAGATGTGACCAAGATTAAAGGTGTGCACCACCATGCCTGGATCTGAAATTTGCTTTGTCCCAGGCTGGCCTTGAATTCAGAGATATGCTTGCCTCAGTCTCCTGGAATTAAAAATGTGTACTACCTTGCCTGGGCCTAAGCTTTTTATGATTACTATGCCTCAAGATCTCTGTGTCAAGATCTAGGTCAGAAGCCTGTGTCTTCCAGCCTCAAGATCTGGATCACAGGTGTACCCTCCATTTCTGGATTGTATTTCATTCCAGATGTAGTCAAATAGACAACCAGGAATAGCCATCACAGTGTCCACAAGGACAATCCCGATGTGGCTACCTTATCCCATGTGTTATGGCATGGTTGTGCCCCTTGCTGCAATGGTAGTTATGTAACTCCCTGCTATGGGTGATAATGCATACAACTGAGGCTGATCCATTTAAGGGTGGTGGGATGTAGCTTGATGGGATGTCTCTTTGACGAGTGAAACCTATCACCTAAGTTGTGAGGATGCAATCCCAAATGGCTGATGGATTAGAACATATACTGCAGTCTCTGACAGTAGCACATGTAGGAGAATCAGAAACAACATATGGCCAAAGATATGTGGCATTTGTTGTGGGCAAGAGTATATGCAGCTGAGGCTCAGCTACTTGCCGGGAAAGAAATTACCACATAGATGAGAAATTGCAATAGAAAAACGGCATGCTAATGCTATGCTCTTTATTACCTTGGATTTCTCAGGAAAAGTAGGAAAAAGAAAGAATGAGATGGAGGTGTTGGTTTGACATTTCTCAAAACTTGTAAGGGCTCAAGGGAAACTGAGTGTGGTAGACCAGTGTTTGAGAGCCACTCTTGACCTCCGAAGATTTAGAACCATGAGGGTGCTTTGAACAGAGGAGAGGGAGAGAGCAAAGCAAAAGAAGATATACTTCAAGTCTGACCTTAAATGCAGAGCAAAAAGAAAAAAATCTGACTTAGCATGAACACAGGGGCCTTAATAATGGCCCTGTAAAGTAGAATACAGTAACTGGGAATATTCTTCCTTTAAATTGCTCAAACTGGGGAGACTTTTAAACAATAAATGAGAGAGTCACTCATAGCCTGTGAGGCTATGGGGCATGGGGGCAGATGGATCAGCCAGAGTGCCATGGAAACAGAGACTGATTCACATTAACTATTTATCCTTCCTTGAGACAAAGGTTTCCTAATCAGTCACTATCAAGAAAGTTCCCATTGGACTGGCTCATATGGGTCATTATGGATGCTTGGCTATCACTGGCTGAGTTCCATATGAATATCCGGGACTGGAGGATGAGAAAGGATGAACATTGTTGAGAGAACTGGAAATTAAGGGACCGATATTTGATTCCCAGTTTACCTATCCAGTTAGAACTTTATCCATAGGAGAGTTAAGGAAGAGGTTTGTTTCATAGGGATTGTTGGGACTGGAATATAATTTGGTGATTTTACTGGGCTTAGTGGTTGGACATAGTCTTTGTAGAGTAAAAAGGGATTCTGGGTGATCTAATTGATTTCAGTTACAATGTAAGTAAAATATATAATGTACTATAAAGCATTCAGGAGGGGATGGAAAAAAAGGCAAAGCAGATTATGGGGCATATTTAGGTCACTCAGTAGCAAATGTGTCAAGATTTTAGCAGAGCTGAAGTTCTTAGGAAAAATTGACAGCAAGACAAATTCAATATCTTTAAGCCTTTAGAAACTTTCAAAGCCAGAAGACTAATTCATTAGTAGGGCAGAAAGAATAGATGATAGAGAGATGAGAAAGATTAAACTTCTCTCGTTTAGACAATTATTTCCTTAGAGTATTCTGTATGCATTATTCTCTTGGGGATTGAGATTGCTTGTCCAGTCCAGGGCTTCTTCAGCAGCCATGTGTAGCTGATTTGTAGGTGAGCACAGGGCCTTGCTCCCCTTTGGTCTTGGGCTAAGCTGATCAGTACAAGCTGGCTAGGTTGAGCCTATTAGGAGACAAGGAGATGTGAAGTGGCTCCACAGCAGTGTTTCAAGGTGTGAAAATCCATCCATGCTGCTGGAACCAACAGAGTTCATTTGATACAAGTAATAGGATCTTTTCATGCTGCACTGGCCTTTATTCCTATTTACTTTTAGTTTTTTTTTAAAATAGTCATTCAAGACCAATTGTCACTTGATTTGTATGGATGGCTGTGGACCTTCAGAGATCCTGCTCAACTCTGTAAAAAGGTTTCATATACAAAGATAATGCTTGAGTGATAAGGAAAAGATACTCCCAGAAACCAAGTGTTTGTTGAATGAAAAAATCTCAGACCCCAAATGAGGCTAAATCTCAAGTTTATGCTGGTCAGAGGCTATTGCCACTGCTGTTGGTTGAATGCCATAGATACATGGTAAGACCCTATTACTGAAGTCAGAGCATTCTTTGGTTGTAGGGCATAGAAAAATTAATCTCAAACACTTCTGGAAGTATTCTCTGCTTTGTCTGCTTTCATAATGTCTAAAAGTATTGTGTCAATTGCTAAGGGTTCTTTGTACTATTGACTATGCATATGTCAACATGCAAGGCAAAATATGCTCTTTGGTACAATGATAGTGTGATTGGTATCTGTGAAACCATTTTTTAAAAACTAGGCTTAAACCCTGCTTCATAAAATGGAACCCATGTTTGATACCATAAACCAGGGAAAGCTTGTGATTCAGGACTTAATAAAGACCAGAAGAATGACTGCCAATATTATTTGATTAAATGATGTCATATGGCATTAAATTTCCTTCCACAGATAGTGTTTCACACTCATATGTCAGATTATTGCTTCTGTTAGTCTTGAGCAGGGAAGCTCATTTTTGCATTGAGCAGCAGTTACCATGGAAGATTCATAACCAGTCAAAATAAGTGATTGTTGCTGCAGAATGGTGGTCCAATGCTTAGTTATAAATGAAAGAAAATAATCAAATACATCCCTCATCTCCTCCAAGGCTCAGGGAATATCTTAAAACAGGATAGGAAAATACAAGAGACTAAAGAATGGGTGAAATCTTGTGTAGTTTTCCCCCTCTGCATTTGAATCAATCAGTCATTGTTAGTTGTCTTTATTCATTTAGAATTATCTAGGAGACAAAATTCTCTATGTGTTTGTGAGGATGTTTTAAGAGAGATTTAACTGAGAAGAAAAGACCCATCTATGTGTAGGTGGCACCATCTATGAGTTCCCAGAGCTGAATAAACAAGGAAGAAGACAGACAGGTGAGCACCAGCGTTCATCCTTTTTTGCCTCTTGAGTAGGTCCAGTGTGCCAGCTGCCTCACACTTCTGCTGCTGTTCCTTCTTGCCATGAGCCAAAATAAATCTTGTGTCTTTAAAGCTGCAGTTCTTTTGTATTTTGTCATACCAATAGAAAAGTAACTAATACAGAAATATTTCCTCCTGGAGTACAGTAGAAATTTTTTAAGACTAGAGAGTTCACAAAATTCTCAAGAAAGTTGTAAGATTCACCAGGCCCCTTTCATGAGGTTTCATAATTAATTAACAATCACTAGAGTGAAGAAGACTCTTTGGTGGAGCTGCCTGCAAGCTGTGCAAGAAATCCTAGCTGCCTTTGAATTAGCCATGCTCCTGTAAATAACCTCAAAAAATTGATTAACTAAACTGATCTCATTTTTTGATTTGTTGTCATACTCTGTCTTTTGTATTGACACTTCCCCAGAAAAAGCAATATAGTATAAAATTACAGTCTTACAATTATGAAGAATATAACAAGTCTATGAATTTAAGGAATAGAATCTATCTATCTATCTATCTGTCTATCTATCTATCTATCTATCTATCTATCTATCTATCTATCTATCTAATAAAAAACTAAAGAGCTCAGAGATTAATACAAATTCTAGTACCAGATTTAAGTAAAGCTTAGTAAATTATCTGGTAACTCACCAGTAAGCAGCTCGGAGGCATATAAGAATAAGTATATAGCATCATAGGTTATAAATTCAATTCTTAACAACCAAATAAGGGACTCAGGATTTTGAACCAGGCCCTTACAACTCTGGGTAGGACAGGGAAATCTTTGGGATGCTTTTGGGGGCAAAATAAAGGCAATTCAAAATCAAGAAGAGATTTAAACTGAGGCCTTATCTTAGTGTTCTACCTGGCAATGAAGAGGCAAGATGAAGACAGACATAAACCTTAGGAGGCCTAATATCAGACTCTATTGTTCTGGCGGACTGGAGTCCTGTTGCCTTCATTACTTCCAGTACTCTGGTATCCTGCTGTATTATTCATTCCAGTACTCTGATAACTGACCAAATATCAGGTGAATACTGGAGATTTTTGAGGTCCTGTACTATTTTTGAAAGTTGATGTCTGAAGGGGTCTCCAGTCTTTTCTGACTAGAAAGGCCTGTCTTTCTCCCTCATTGATTTTTCTCTTAGTACCCCTTGACTTGCTGCATCAATTTCTGCTCTGAGATTCAATTGAAATGTGAAGTAGAGATTTGAAGCCTTATAGACCACAGAAGAAAGCCAGTGACTGGAATTTCCTGTTTGGTGCCTCAGCAAGTGTGCTTCTCATTTTGTTCTCCAAGGTGTTCTTTTCCGATTGTGATTGTTCTAAACTGAGATTGCTATTAAGCTAATGAAACTGAGCCTAAGAATCTATGCCAAATTTTTTAACTCTTTCTATTGGAAACTTGCTCTTGAATAGGCCCATTTCTCCTCCTTTAAATATCTAACTTTCAAAGTCATCTTGCTCTGTTTCATCAGACAATGCTGGGCTTTGGTTATGTTTCAGAAATTTGGCGAATCACTAGTTAAAGTGTCGGTGATTGTTTAGTCAAGAAGCAGAGAGCAATGACTACTGACACTCAGCTTGCTTTCCCCTTTGTGTAAGGTCTAGGTCCTCAACCCAAAAAAGGGTCCTAAGTGGGCAGTCTTCCCACGTCAGTCTAATCAATATCATCCCTTACAGGCATGGCTAGAAGTTAAACAATCTCTCATGGGTCTGCGTGAAGCCTTGTCTATCACATAACTCTGGATTCTGTCAAGCTAACAATTATCTAAGCATCACAGAAGCTTAAAGTTTCTTTATCAGTAAAATAATACAGAAGTGTGTCACTCACTGATTGTGGTGGAACAAAATAAAGCAACTAAATAAATAACATTAAAAAAAAAGACACTCAGCCTGTGAGTTGTGGGCCCAAAATACTGAGCTCAGGTTTGCTAGATTCTAGTCCATGCAGTTTCAATTATGTCTATTATGCAACAGTATCTGAAGTCATACTTTTGAGTCCTGGTTAGTTTATACCTTATAAGGCCAGTTAGAATAATTCACTAATGTGCAAACCCACAATCCTTGTAACTTTATTATTTGTATTTTTTACTCCCCCCCCCATACTTAGAGAAGAATATCACAGATGTCAGGAAGCAACAGGCATGTTCTGTAGCCAGAAATCAGCACCCACGTGAACATCAGTTGCCTAAATGCTTTCTTTCATATATCTTGATATTTCTCAGAAGCACACCATCTGTTCTTAGAATAGACAAGTAGAAAATATCTGGTAGTTTTTCTTATCTCTTGTAATGAATTACCTTTGTTCTTATGCATATGTAATCAGATTTTGAACGAGAGTATGAAATACCTACCACCTTGTCCCTGCAATGGAAGGAGAAGTATGTTAACTAGATTAAATATCAGGAAAGGATATAGAAGTAAAGAACTTCTGATCAGGTGCCAAAAGATGATCACTACATGTTCTTTTATACAGGAGCTAGAAAAAAAAACTGAATTAGAAGTAGAATATTGAGTAGAAGAGATTGAGAATGGTATGTGCATGAGGAGTGAAAAGGGGAAGATGATTAGATCTGTACACATATGCATGTATGGAAATGCACACTGAACTCATTAATATGTATAGTTCATATTAGTTAAATATTTTTAAAAGTGCTCATGCTCTGGTTGTGATAGGTAGTGTTAGCAACAATTAAGACTGTGAAAATTACACAATAATAATTTAATAAATTCTTAGTGTTTTTGCAATTACCTATTTTCTAGTTGTAATGATTCTGCCAATTACCATCAGTAGACAAACTGCCTCCCTGCTTTGCCTTATGTGGCATGTAAAACCTGAGAGTCAAAGTAATCTCTCCATATGCTTATCTAAAGATTTTTATTCTTCCCCATAAAGACACTGGTGAGCAAAGCAGATGAAATCCCTGTGCTCAAGACCATGGTCTCCTTTAAGAAACTGGCTGAACCAAGCACCTTGTAGATACATTTAGTTTTCATGATGGGAGGGATGAAAACAGGTGTGAAGTTTGTGTTGGGAGTGAGTAATTTATCCCTGTAAGTGACACTTGTTTTTGAAATCTGAAAGATGAGTGGCACCTCACTGAGGGCAGAGAAGATGTTCTAGAGGAGATATGTTCATTGCACCTGAATAAATCCTTTCTCCTTCCTCAGCTCTAAACTCATGACAGTGCCAAGGATAATATGGAACATGCATGGATAGCATGGTTCTATAGATGTTAAAAGTACTGAGGCATTTTTACATTGATTTGTAACAGTTTCTACTTCATATAGAATATATATATGAAGTATACATAATGTAATATATTTTATATATATGTATATATGATATAATTTTAGTAGAAAGTTAGCAGAGAGGACAACTTTAAATCTTTTGCAGAGAGTTAAGTATTCAGTCTTGGTTGACAAATACTAATGACCATTGCTATTAATAATGTTTTGAAAATTGTGAGCTAACTCTTATGGTTGAATTGACAAGGGAGATAACTTAAAAACTTTAAGGTTTAGTTTGTGTGTACATATGAATGATAAGTCATAAATATGACAGTGGTATATTTAATGAAAAGAAAGGATTGTATCTACTATATTGTCTTCATGATCATTCACTGAATAGCTATTATTACCATTGCTGTTCAATGAGGAATTGATGCCTTTAGAAAATGAGGGTAGCAGGAATACAGGGATGGTTCAATATATAGAAATCCATTAATGTAATCCACTCAAAGGAAAAAAAAAACACATGATCATCTCACTAGATGTTGAGAAAGCATTTGTTAAAATTCGACATTCCTTCAGGGTAAAAGTCTTAGAAAGAACAGGAATTCAAGGCCCATACTTAAACATAGTAAAAGCAATATACAGCAAATCAGTAGCCAACATCGAACTAAATGGAGAGAAACTTGAAGCAATCCCACTAAAATCAGGGACTAGACAAGGCTGCCCACTCTCTCCCTATCTATTCAGTGTAGTACTCAAAGTCTTAGAGCAATTAGACAATAAAAGGAGATCAAAGGGATAAAAATTGGAAAGGAAGAAGTCAAAATATCACTATTTGCAGATGATATGACACTATACTTAAGTGACCCCAAAACTTCCACCAGAGAACTCCTAAGCCTGATAACTTCAGCAAAGTTGCTGGATATAAAATTAACTCAAACAAATCAGTAGTCTTCCTCTACTTAAAGGATAAACAGGCTGAGAAAGAAATTAGGGAAACAACATGTTTAACAATAGTCACAAATAATATAAAATACCTTGGTATGAATCTAACCAAGCAAATGAAAGATCTATATGACAAGAACTTCAAGTCACTGAAGAAAGAAATTGAAGAATATCTCAGAAGATAGAAAGATCTCCCATGCTCATGGATTAGCAGGATTTATATAGTAAAAATGGCCATCTTGCCAAGAGCAATCTACGGATTTAATGCAATCCATATCAAAATTCCAATTCAATTCTTCACAGAGATAGAAAGAGCAATTGTCAAATTCATTTGGAATAACAAAAAACCCAGGATAGCGAAAACTATTCTCAACAATAAAAGAACACCTGGGGAATCACCATCCCTGACCTCGAGCTGTACTACAGAGCAATAGTGATACAAACTGCATTGTATTGGTGTAGAGATAGGCAAGAAGATCAATGGAATAGAATTGAAGACCCAGAAATGAAGCCATGTACATATAGTCACTTGATCTTTGACAAAGGAGCTAAAAACCATACAGTGGAAAAAAGATTGCATTTTCAACAGGTGGTACTGGTTGAACTGGAGGTCAGCATGTAGGAAAATGCAAACTGATCCATTCTTATCTCCTTGTACAAAACTCAAGTCCAAGTGAATCAAGGACCTCCATATAAAACCAGATACACTGAAACTAATAAAAGAAAGTGGGAAAAAGCCTCGAACACATGGGCACAGGGGAAAAATTCCTGAATAGAACATCAATGGCTTATGCTCTAAGAGCAAGAATTGACAAATGGGACCTCATAAAATTGCAAAGCTTCTGTTAGGCAAGGAACACTGTCAATAGGACAAAATGGCCACCAACAGATTGGGAAATATCTTTACCAATCTCACATCTGATAGAGGGCTAATATCCAAAATTTACGAAGAACTCAAGAAATTAGACTCCAGACAATCAAATAACCCTATTAAAAATGGGATACAGAGCTCAACAATGAATTTTCAACTGAGTTATATTGGATGGCCATAAAGCATCTAAAGAAACAACATCTTTAGTCATCAAAACAACCCTGAGATTCCACCTCACACCTGTCAGAATGGCTAAGATCAAAAACTCAGATGACAGCAGATGCTAATGAGGATGTGGAGAAAGAAGAACACTCCTCCATTGTTGGTGGGATTGTAAGCTTGTTAAACCACTTTGGTAATCAGTCTGGCAGTTCCTCAGAAAATTGGACATAATATTACCTGTGGATCCAGCAATACCACTCCTGAGCATATACCCAAAAGATGCTCCAGCATACAATAAGGACACATGCTCCACTATGTTCAGAGCAGCCTTATTTATAATAGCCAGAAGCTGGAAACAACCCAGATGTCCTTCAACAGAGGAATGAATACAGAAGATGTGGTACATTTACACAATGGAGTACTACTCAGCTATTAAAAACAATGAATTCAAGAAAGTCTTAGGCAAATGGATGGAACTAGAAAATATCATCTTGAGTGAGGTAACCCAACCACAAAAGAACACACATGGTATGCACCCACAGTAAGTGGATAGTAGCCAAAAATCTCACAATATCCAAGACATAACTCACAGACCATATGAAGCCAAAGAAAAAGAAAGACCAACGTGTGGGTGCTTCAGTCCTTCTTAGAAGGAGTAACAAAATACTCACAGGAGCAAATATGAGACAATGTGTGGGGCAGAAACTGGAGGAGGGACCATCCAGAGACCTCCCCACCTCGAGATCCCTCCTAGATGCAATCACCATATGCAAACACTGTTGTGGATGTCCGGAAGTGCATGCTGACAGGAGCCTGATATACCTGTCTCCTGAGAGGCACTACCAGAGCCTTACATATACGGAGGTGGATGCTTACAGCCAACCATCAAACTGGTCACAGGGTTCCCAGTGGAGGAGTTAGAGAGAAGACTGAAGGAGTTGAAAGGGCTTGTGACCTCATAGGGAGAGCTATAATACCAACCAACTAGAGCTCCCTTGGTCTAAACAGCTAGCCTGGGAACAAACATGGAGGGACCCATGTCTCTAGCTGTATTTGTAGAGGAGGATGGACTTCTCGGGCATCAATTGGAGAGAAGGTCTTCGATCCCTTGAAGGCTGGATGCCCCAGTGAGGGGGAATTCAAGGGAGGGGAGGTAGGAGTTGGTTGAACGGTGGGCACACCCTCATAGAAATTGGAGGACGGAGGATGGGTTAAGGGAGTTTCTGGGAGTGGGGAATGGGGAAGGCAGATCACATCTGAAATGCAGATAAATAAAGGACACAATAATAAAAAAAAAGAAAAGAAAAACAAACAAAACAGACAATGGAACTGGCTATGGCTGTCGAACATTTGAGACTTTTTAGCACCAATTTAATATTACCCATATTACAAGGATTCCTTATAATTGTCAAGGACAAGAGACTGTGAAACGGGCCCATGGAACTTTAAAATGGTATCTTCATAAAATAAAAAAGAGGGAGGTATATCATTGTACACTACAAATTTATTTAAATCATGTTCTTTTTATTTTAAATTTTTATAACCTTTGGATACCAAGGAACTTTCTGCTTAGTGTCTTCAGCACCCTACAACTAGGCATACTTATACATAGTTGAAAAAGAAGGATCCACTTACTGGCATATGGCATGATCATGATCAGGTATTTAATATGAGGAAGAGTACATGTTTATGTTTTTTCTGCAGGATGCTGAAGGAGCATGATGGCTGCCAGAGTGACCAGTAAGACATGCTGATGCTGGGACAATGAATGATGCTGGCCTGTGAGTTTGCTGAGTGCCCTGACAATGGTGACTGGGAAGCTGTATTGGACATAAGTTCTTGACCCACACTATTGTTTACCTATACCTCTGATGGGACAAGCTGGCTTGCCGCAAGTTCTTAGACCTTGTGGAACAGAGAATCAAAAAGAGAAGTTATAATGCCTTTTGTATTGTTGTTAAATGTGACCAGTTATTTAGACTCAATCATGGACTTGTCTAGAAATCAATCTAATATTGGAAATAACAGTCTTCATTTGGAAGTCTGGTTCTGGACATTTTCAGAGACATATATGGAAATTAGCTGTAGTTCTCTATGATATTATGTTAGCAAGAGATAAACTTGGGACAGGATCTGAATTTCAAACAGGTGTTAGCACATGTGTTAAGGCTCTTTTAATTGTCAAGTTAAAATACTTTTGTTTCTTCTACAGTATTTAATGTAAGTTGCATTGATTGTACACCTTCTAACTGTGTTTGTGTTTTGAAATCTGGGATGTCAGTTATGGAGGTCTATCAACCAGCTTTGTTTTAGTGCCTTTAGTATCACAGAACCTTGGCATTCTAAAAATAGCTTGCAAGTACTGGAAGAAATGAGTCAGGCTTTAAGCAGAAGCAAGAGTGTAGTGGGCTCGATTATTGCTGGTATAACAGCTTTAATACATTAATTGCTAGCACCACTGCTTCTGCAATTGCTGTGACACAAGAAATTAGGATACCTACTTTTGTTATTCATTTAGCAAAAAATGATACTAATGTGTTGAATATACCAGAGGATTTAGATATGCATTTGAAAGAACAGAATGATGCTCTATCCTATTCAAATTACTGGAAGGAGGTTCAGAATTTAAGGGTAAGGAGCCATCTTGAGTGTCATGCCAAGTACTATTGGATTCATGTTAGTTTTGCAGTTTACAGTGGTAGTCATTATAAGTAGGAAGAAGTTTAATGACACAGGCAGTGTATTTGGCATAATTCTAACACCTCTCTGGAAGTTTTAACAATACATAGGGAGCTTATGAATTTCAAGAATGCTGCTCTGCTGAGCATTGATGTGATAGATACTGCAGATAAAATTACTGAGGTCAGTATTCCTATTTTGGTCAAGCTTCAAAAAATGGCATATGTAGCTTGATCATGCTAGCACTTTTTGTCCTGGGAATACTTTTATTCCTGCCCATCGTGTTAAAGCTTTTCTTTAACAACATCAACATGTTGGCAGACAAAGTATATGTCTTGAAAATGGACCCCCAGACAGAGTTATTAAATTAACAGGCTGGCAAACCAAGGATAGGTAAGATTCTGCACAGATCCTTACCAACCTAAGACAGAAATACATTGCTTCTGATAATGCTTATTCCATGACAGGTAAGGAAGGCATTCTTGTCAGAATGACCTAAGACAGGCTAAGTCTTGTTACTGAAGTAAGAAAGGGGAAAGGCAGAAAGCCTTTGGGGCTGCTTGGCAAGAATCTGACATGGGCCAAGGACAAGGAAATGGGCTGCTTGGTAGGAATATGACATTGGCCAAGGACAAAGAAGTAGGTTGCAGACAGGAATCTCACATTAGGCTAGAACAAAGAAGTAATTTCAGGTAGAAATCTAAATATTGGGCTGGAACGAAGAAGTAATTTCAGACAGGAATCTAAATCTTAGGCTAGAACAAGGAAGTAGGCTTCAGACATGAAAGTGACTTTGGGCTAGGACAGAGAAGTTGACTATTTTGGTCATCCTGTTAAGCCCTTAGAAATAGTGATCATGGAAGTGTTCACGGAATTTTGTTTATTGCCTTGCTTGTTCTTTGACTATTTGTGTTTATTGTCTTGCTTGTTCCTTGACTATTTGCATCTATTGTATTGCTAGTCCCTCAACCTAAAACTGACCTTAATACATGCATATAATTAAAATGGTATAAAAGCATAAAGGAGGAGGGGGGATAGGAGACAGAGTTCTAGGGAGGGGAAATGGGGAAAGGGGTTGGCATCTGTATTGTAAATAAGTAAAATATCCAATAAAAAAATTAAAAAAAAGTAAAGAACTGGGTATCAGGAACAAATTTCACCTTAGTTCACATTTTTTTTGCTTAAGCCTCTAGCAGATTGGAGTGTATCACTTTAAATAAGGATAACAATTTCTTTTGACTCAGTCTATATATTCCAATGGTAATCTTATTCAGAAAATTCATTGATAATCACATGTAGAAAAATGTATAGCTAGATATCTGCATTTCTTATGGCCTACTTAAAAGTTAAAATTTACTAATCAGTGATATGTATATAGAAACAACTCCCTTTGATTCTTACTAAATAAATTTATATTGACTGTTACTAAATCTTTGTCATTGTCATGGTATAATAAATGTTAGATGGGGGGAAAAAAAAGAAAATGAGGGTAGGGCCTGTAGCATCTTTCCCAAAATACTGCAAAGAATACATGCTTGTTTTTCAGCTTCTGTATGTTAGGTCAGCATCCTTTTTTTTTCCACTATTAAGAAGCTGAGTTTTGGAAGCAGCAGTCTTTCCTTTCCATACATTATGTATGCATATCATCTAATTACTGCAGGTTTTAAAAATGAACACTGTCAATAATTATTCCAAAGTTTCCATCTGGGCTAACAAACTTCAGTTGTAGCTAGCAACTTATCATTGCAATGATAAACAGACAATACCTGGAGCACAAAAGTGTGCTGTATAGGTTGTTTTTGTCACTCAAAAAAAAAAGACAGGGATTCTAGAATGTTTCCAAAATTGTCATGATCAAGAGAAGCAGGTGTTGGCTTTCATTCATCTTCTCCACATGGTGTGGGATTTTAATGCAGTCATTAGCACAGTGTTTAATGCTAATTAATTAACTCTTAGCCAGCAAATACTTATGTTATATTTTGGCAACAAACATACAGAATATTACAATAGAAATTCTAAGATCCCAGGAAGTTCTACTCAGATATGCTAAATATATCCTTATGGGAAAAAAGTAGGTAATGAGACATGAAGAGACATGTGGAATCTTGATTGGAAAGGAAATCAGTGAAAATATCTCAGACCATCACTGGAAGGAAGGAGTAAGAGCTAAGCTCTGCCTCTAGTTAGAAGGCAAGGCGCTATTATGGGCAGGTTGCCTGAAAAAAAATGAGAGGTTGGTTATAAGTCCATTCAGAATCTGACAGGATCAGCATGTAAATCTCCACCACTGATCTTTTGAGTATCATAACATCAGAAAATGATGGAGCACAGAGGAATTAATTCATTTGCTTAATATTTATTGAGCATTTTCCATTATAGCTGGCATATCCCAGGCACTGAAGATAAAGTAGTTAATGAAGCACCACAATCTTTGACCTTAAGGTTATTATCAAATAAATTATTAATGTGATTTTTAGATAATGGCTAGTGCTATGAAGAAAAAAAAGAATACGAGAGCTTGGGCACATGAACAAAAGGTTGAATTATTTTATGGAAGGTAGTCAAAACTGCCTTTGGTGGAAGAGACATTTATTGAAACTTAACTGATATGAATATATGAGCTGTAGAAATTCCTCTGGGAGGAGCATGCCAGGCAAGGAAGAAGATCTGAGGTAGGTGAGCACAGACACCCTTGACAAGATGGTCTAAGAATAGGGAAAAGAAAACTAGGAAATTATTGGTGCCCCACAATCAAAGATAGTCTAAGAAATTGGTCCAGATTGAATGCTATTTTTTTTTGTTTTGTATTTTATTCGAGACAAGGTTTCTCTGTGTAGCCCTGGCTGTCCCCGAACTCACTCTGTAGACCAGGCTGGCCTCGAACTCAGAAATCCACCTGCCTCTGCCTCCCAAGTGCTGAGATTAAAGGCGTGCACCACCACTGCCCAGGGAATGCTATTGTTAGATACAATCTTCTACTTTATCTTAAGTTATCATCTGATCATCATCACTAGGTCACCCTGCAGGGAATTTGTCACCAAAGGTCCAGCAGACACATGGTATTTTCAATCTGTGATCTGGAGCCAGTTTGAATTAAAGCCTTAGGTTTGCCATTCATTGTATGTGTGACATTGGTAAGTTTTAAACATTTATTTACTTATATTTATGTATATGTGTGTGTACCTAATTGCCTTCATGTTCACCACATGCATATAGTGTCTTTAGAGGCCAGAAGAGAGCCTCAGATCCCCTTGAAGCTGGAGTTATGGGTGATTATGAGCCATCACATAGGTGCTGGGAATAGCACTCTGGTTTTCTCCTAGAGCAACCAGTGCTCTTAACCATTGAGTGGTGTTATAGGCCCTAAATTTGTAAATTTTTGCAGCTCCATGTGCCTCAGTTTCTTCATCTGGAAAATGAGAGTTAGACATATCTTATCCCATGTAGTCCCAGTGCTAAATTCTCTAAAAGTTCATCTGTGGTTCTTAGGAAGACATTTTATAAGGTTATTGTTGCTATTATGACATGGTTTTCTGCCCACAAACCATTTTTATGTTTTAGACTATTATTATCAACAATTGCAGTAGTTTATGTAGAAGTTGAGAGCTGTCGTTTATGTCTAGGGATCAGTTACACTATTTAATTTCAATTTCTTTTTAATTTTAAAAACATGAATGTAGAATCTAGGTCACAAGAAGGCTAAGCAAGTTGACTGGAATTCCAGCATTAATTAGTAGCTGAGCTGGGATGCATACTTTTGCCAGTTTTGTTCATGTTTATATCCCAGTGATATTTTAATATGAACTTCTCAAGTATTCTGAATGCTATCAAATTTTATATCTCTACCTATAGGGTACCATTTAAAGATTTATAAATATTGTGTTGTACATTTATTTCATTTATTTATTTGCATGTGTGTGTATGATAATGTGAATATAAAGGTCAGAGGCCAACTTGTAGTAATCAGTTCTCTCTTTCCATCACATAGGCCCTCAGATTTGGTGGCAAGTACCTTTTACTTTATAAGCAGTCTCACTGACAATATTTCTGTAATATTGTCATTAGCCATTATAGCGATTATCATAGATAATATATCATATGTGACAAATTTTGAGCCATATGACTTCATATATATACATTCATTGTATATTACAGTTGTTGTTTTGTTTTTAGAAGTGATAAGTAACATTCAGAAATCTAACATTAAGAGAAATTTAGTAAACAAGCTGACAATACTAGCTTATGAAATCTTGAACTATACAGGAAACTAAAATTAAGTACTGTATACATATTATAATAGAACCAAAGCCATGCAGGGAAGAAATTGAACCAGAGTGAATTCACAACAGAGGGTCTTGTCCTAGCTAGTTGTGTTCTTTGAAAGAGGTCCTGCAATTTCCTTGTACTTTTGTGCTTCGCATTTGAAATATGGAGGACCCAATGATCTTGGAATCTGTTTAGGAGAATCACTAACAGAAGGTGTTAATCTGACTCTTATCCATTTTAATCACAGTCTCTGTGTCTGACCCAAAGCAGTTACCTGTAGAACCGTTTGAAAGATACTAACCATAGATATCCTAGAAGTTAATGGAAAGAATTAAAAATAGAATAATATAAATGGATTTTTTTCTGAGCAAAATGCATTCATCAGTTTCACAGAATCTGAGGCCTGGTGAGTACTGAGGTGATTTTAAAAGAGCTCTTCCTGAGAAATTCTGTGACTGCCAGACTCAACATTAGTCTAACCTTGCTGTCTTTTGGTGTCCTTTCCTGACCTTCTGTGCTATTTGTAGTCACTGACTGTGAAGTCTGGCACTTGTTTCCAAACCAGTCTGGTACACAAGTTCCCAGACTCCTCAGAGTAAGCCTTGCCCATGAAGAAGGACCTCGCTGCTTTCTTCCTGAAGCCTCTGTCTGGGTCTCTCCTGTCAGGCTGCCCTAGGTGGATTGTGGTTATACTACTTCTATCCTCCCCCTCCTCCTCCACTTCCTCCTCTTTACCTCCTTCTCCTTACCTCCTCCTCCCCTATTTCCCCTCCTTCATCTCCTCCTTCACCTTCTCCTCCTTCATCTCCTCCTTCTCCTTCACCTCCTTCACCTCCTTCTTCCTTCTCCTCGTTCTCCTCTTATTCCTCCTCCTGATGAAAGTCAGCTTGCTTTCCCAGGCTGCCCAAAAGAAAGTCCTATCCTTCCATGAATGCAATCCATCCAGCTGGAATTTCTGTCTCCACCTAGAGCAGGACCCAAAGCCTTTCACCTTTTGCACAATTCTCAGATAATAGTAAGCTGGAGTGTTCAAAAGCACTTGGAAGATCACCTTGGGAAAGATGCTCACCCATTATGAAATCTCTACTGGAATGCTTGGTCTACAGGTTTCTACTAGTGCCATGCTAGGGAACATGTGGCACTGTCCTCCAATACTCCATTCATCCACTCAGCTCTGCCCACTCTCATGGTAGCAATCAGCTACTATGGGTTGTCTAAAAGAAGCCCAGATGGGAGGCTTATCATATTATCAGGCCTAGAATCAGACCCTGATACACACATTATTGCCTTCTGTTTTATTTTTTTAGGATGCCACTAAGAATAGAAAGGATATACTGTTAGATTAATTGAGGCAACATGTAAATAAAGACAAGACCAACTTCTATAGAAGCAGAATTGTTCTTTAACAGAAAATTGAAGAGCAGCTGTCTCTCCTTGGCATAGAGGTTGTGCACCATGGCACAGGGACTTGGGGTTTTAGAATGCCAAAAAGAATTTGGAGGATGGAAAATTCCATTTACAAGTCAGTTCCTCTGCAGTTTCAAAGTGGTAGGTAGCACTGGAGGTTGGCATGATGATCTCAGTATCAGAAGCATCCTGGATCCTAACAGCATCCCACAAGTGTAATCTGTCAACTTTTCTGAATAGAGTTTCCTATCCCACCTGAGGCTTTTGGGTCACTAACCATTCATATGCAGCCATTATCATGAATGTATTAATTTCTATTCATTTCTTTTATATTTGGAGATTATAATATAGTTACACTGTCCTCTCTTTTATCCTTTTTCCTATCAAATGCTTTCATATATTTTTTTCTTGCTCCCTTTCAAATTTATGGCCTATTTTTTCATTAATTGTCATTACATACACATATGACAATGTGTACCTAAGTACACGAATACAACTTGCTCAGCCTGTATAATGTTACTTTTATTTATGCCTTCAGGGCTGACAGTTTGTTTTTGAATACATGAATACAACTTGCTCAGCCTATATAATGTTACTTTTATTTATGCCTTCAGGGCTGACAATTTGTTTTTGGATAACCAGTTGGTATGATCTTTTCTGGGGAAGAATATTTCTTCTCCTCTCAGCTTAGATGCATGTACTTCTTTGTGTATGGTTGAGGCCTCATGGCCTTTCTGCCATCCACTTTAGCATGTTGATTGCTCTTGTCCTCGTTCAGCTCATGTTTAGGCTCTCATGTTGGTCACACTGTACAGGTGTAGCTTCTGACATTACTAGACATTACTAGGAGTTACAAGTTTCACAGCAGACTTCTGGTTGTCTGACTCTTACAGTGTTTCTGCCCTCTCCTCTGCAATGATCCCTACACCTTAGGTGTATAGCTTATGTTGGTAGATGTATCAGTTAGGACTGGGCTCTACAGCTCTACATTGTGATTGGTTTTGGTTTTCTGTAAAGGTCTCCATCTGTTGCAAAGAAAAGTTTCCTTGATGAGGGGTAAACACTACACTTTTCTGGAGTAGCAGGACAAATATTTAGAGTATAGTCAGAGATTGGGCAGGTTTACTGAAGTGGTTGTGATAGGTTTTCTCTGATTCATGACTTCACTAGCTCTGGGTAATTAGCTAGGATTCCAGTACTAGGGATGATTTTTCTCTTCTTTAAGTGTGGATGAACTTATTACTTATCACAAACTATGCTGCAGACAGACATTTGGGATGAGGTTAAAATAGGATGTGTTCTTCATGGCTGTTATCAGTTCCTGTGATCAGCTCCAAGTTCTATAGGACTTGGAAACACTTCCAGATTTTCTTTAGAACATTTGCAAAATGAATATTAGGGTTTTTGGAAGCTAGAGTGATTGATATGTAATAGATGATTAATTATTTTTCTTTGGATATATGAAACTATTTTGAAAGAAACAAAAAAATTTCCTGCCATGCAGATTACACTGATAGACATACAATATGAATTTAATTATATAAGCAAAGCAAAAAAAAGACAATAAAGTGGTCCTGGCTAAGTCTGTAGCCACCTGGGTCAAACTAGAACTGAGTAACAGCAACTCCCTTCTGTTGTTGGACCAACAGGCAGGAAAGAGTCCCACAGACTCTAGGTGGTCAGACTTGAGGAGTAAGTCCTGTGCTCAAGTCTGAGGAGTTAGCCAGAAAACTTCACACTTACCAAAGCAGTAATGGCTTTTCTGTTCTGAGTGTAAAATAGATCATGATGCTGGCTGTTAGCAGGGACTCCAGATAATAATGGGAAGAGATGCTGTCAACAGAAAAAGTATCTTAATATTTATGCTTTTGACAATAATTAAAGTTTAGGTGACCAACTTAAACATGGTTAGTATTTGCTTTAACAGAGTATTTATTTGTGGCTGTTAGGCACTCAAAATATTCCCATCTCTTCAGCCTTCAAACACTTTAACTGGCCCTTATGGTGTAATGTAAACAAGCTAGGCTCTTTCCATATGAGTTCAGACCCCAGTGTTGCCATTTAGGGACTTAAGATATCCACCTATTTTAGCATCTTTTCTCCTCTAAAGTGGAGATACTAATAACACCAAATTCATAACTTATACTGCATAGTTTTCTGTCAACTCGGAGGCTAAGCAAGACACCAATTCAGTTGTTGGCCAAAGGGTCTCCATGGAAACTCAAACAACTTGAAACAAGCTGAAGTCATTTGAGAGGTGGCAGGCCTGTAAGGCATTTTCTTAATTAGTGTCTAATGGGGCAAGGGCAGCCCATTGTGGGTGGTGCCATCCCTGGACCGGTGGTTTTGAGTTCTATAAGAAGGCAGGCTTAGCAAGCCATAATGAGCAACTCAGTAAGCAGCAGCCCTCCATGGCCTCTGCATCAGCTCCTGCCTTGAGGTTCCTAGCTTGTTTGAGTTTCTGCCCTGACTTCCCTTGGTGGTGGATTGTTACCTGGAAGAATAAGCTGAAATAATCCCTTTCCTCCCCAAGTTGCTTTGGTCATGGTATTTTATCACAATAGAAAAGAAACACTAACAATGACAGAAGTCACCAGGCTTGTTCAGCAAGCTTTCTTATCCTCTGAGCCTTCTGAATAGTCCCCTTTAAAGCAATAAAAACAAGACTATCATTAAAAAGGGCTGGTCACACAATTGGGTAATATGTGATTAATTTGTAATATGGTCTTAACAGGAAACAAACAGGAAATAGGGCTTTACTGGAAAGCTACTTTGACTGATGTTTGTCCAGGGGAAGTCTGAGTACTTTTTGTATAGCCTTATAAAAATGAATTAATTAACTTCTAACATACCCCTGAACAACGGCTACTAGTTCCTCAAAACACTGTCTCACTTTTATTATTATAAATGCACATTTCTTCTGGGTTCATTTATTTGTGTGGAACTAATATATTGTTTTTATTATCATTAAACACTTTCTTAGAAGTCTTTATGATTTTTAACTTTAAACAAAAATTTATTCCACAAATGTTGCCACATAATTGCATACTTTCTCTTCTTTGTGCACAGTCACTCTTACTCCCCCTAGGAAGATCACTTCTAAAATCACCTGGTGATCATAGGCACCAAAATCCTGACTGTAACAGCGTAAATAATAGTAAAGATGCCTCAGTGATGTGGGCGGAAAGTAGGGCACTGGTCCATGCCTCTAGCACCCAGTATCAGAAATCTACAAATGTCATTATTCTAAAAGACAAAGTAGGTATGAGCAGTGACAGAGGCTATATATTGTCTAGTTATATACAACTATAATTGTAGTGATAGTTATAGTGATCTGCCAGTTTTTTCTTTAGCCAGTTTCTTCAACTGACTTTTTTCAAGTTATTGGTGACTCCCATTGAGTTTATTCTTCACTCCTCTTCTTTAGGAACTTTTATGATTATAATTTCTATTATAGCGAACACAGTAGCATTTAGGAAAGCAAGTTTTAAACCTTTGTTAGATCAAGATTTCCCTTCTCACATACTCACAAAATCACCAAGCATAACATCATAACCTTCTTCATAGGAACTTTGTAGAATTTTCTCAGCTATCAAAGATCCTTTAACAGCTATAGTCTTAGTCATTGCAAGGGTTTGAGTGCTCTTTTAATAATTTTAAAAAATTTAAACAAATTAAAAAATTAAAAGAAGTTCAATTTTCTGATCTAAATAGCAGGCTTTAATGAATCCAAGGATGGGGTGCACCAAAACTGACCAGAGCACTCTCCTAGGAGAAGTTTTTAGCCTGTTCAAAATCCGTGTACTTAGAGCTTCTCCATCAACACCTCCCCCAATCAATCAATCAATCAATCAATCAATCAATCTGTTTACTTTTCATCCCCATATACACTTCCTTCCTCCAGTTCCCATCTCCCACAGATCCTCCCTTCATTACTCCCTCCCCTTTACCTCTGCAAACAGGGTGGCCTCTACCCTACCCTGGCAGATTAAGTCTCTACAGGACTAGGCACACCCTCTCCCACTGATGCCAGACAAGGTGACCCAGTTAGGGAAATAGGATCTACAGGCAGGCAACAGAGTCAGAATAAGCCCCACTCCAGTTTTTGGTGGACCCACGTGAAGACCAATTGCACATCTACTACATATATGTGTGTGGGGTCTAGGTTCTGTCCATGCTCACTCTTTTGTTGGTGGTTCAGTCTCTGGGAGCTCCTAAAGGTCCAGTTTAGTTGACTCTGTTGGTCTTCCTGTGGAATTCCTATCTTCTTTGAGTTCCTTAGTCCTTCCCTAAGTCTTCCTGAACTTCAACTAATATTTGGCTGTGGGTCTCTGCATCTGTTTCAGTTGGCTTCTGGGTGAGCCTCTCAGAGGACAGTTATGCTAGGATCATGTCTATAAGCATAACAGAGTATCATTAATAATATCAGAGATGGTTCTTGTCCATGGGATGGGCCTTGATTTAGTCTAGTCATTGGTTGGCCATTCCCTCCATCTCTGCTCCATCTTTATTCCTGCGTATCTTGTGGACAAGACACATTTTGGGTTGAAGGCTTTGTGGGTGGATTGTTGTCCTTATTCCTCCACTCAGAGTCTTGCCTGGCTACAGGTGGTGGCCTCTTTGGGCTCCATATCCCCCTCTGTTAGGAGTCTCAGGTAGAGTCACCCCCATAGACTATCTAGGACCTTTCCTCTGTCCCAGGTCTCTGGTACATCCTAGAGATGTTCCCCTTCCCCCTTCCAATTTCCTGTCTCTCTCCCTTGCACCTGATTCCCCTCCCTATATGCCCCATCTCCTCCCCAACCCCTCTCCTACCCAGTTCCCTCCATCCACCTCTAATACCTATTTTATTTCCCTTTCTGAGAAAGAGTTGAGCATCTTCCCTTGGGCCATCCTTGTTATTTGGTTTCTTTGTGTCTGTGGATTATAATCCTGTATTTTATGACTAATGCCCACTTAGAAGTGAGTACATACTATGCATGCCCTTTTGGGTTTGGGTTACTTCATTCAGGATGATATTTCCTAGTTCCATCCATTTACCTAAAACACTCATGATGTCCTTGCTTTTAATAGCTGAATAGTATTCCATTGTGTAAATGAACCACATTTTCTTTATCCATTCTTTAGTTGAGGATCATCTATGTTGTTCAAGAGCATCTGATGAGCACTGGCTATTTCTAGGAGGTACAATGGACAGGATACTGTAGGTTTCTCTCACTTAACTGAAGATAGCCTTCTGGCTATTCACATTTTGACCTTTCAATATATTGATCTTTGATCAAACTTCATGCCTTTAAAAATTTCTAATTTACAGTTGGCGTTTTCCACTGTGACTTGCTTCCTTCCAACACTTTTCATTGCACCAGAAATAGCATTTCCATATTTTGTTATTGTCTTCATGTGCAGAAATTTTAGCAACCTGAGCAATTTCTTCAAGGGTTGTCACAGGTTTGGACTGATTTTTCAGTTCAGCAATTACAGCACCAACAGCAACATTATACCTCACCTGGTTTTCAGTATATTAGCATCTTTGCTGATCTTCTCAAAGCCCCACTTGGGTTTAGATCATACTAGAACAGTAGCAGTGGTGGTGCTATCCCAGCTTCTTCACTTGTATTATTGGTAACGGGTTAAACCAGTTAGCTCTAATAGTTTTACGTTCATCTTTAAAATCAATTAACTTTGCAAAGGTCACACCATATTTTCTTGCTTGGGGATTTGTTCATCTCTGTTTAGTATCATCATTCTTCCTCTAGCCCCACTGTAACTGATACAGTTTTGGCTTAAAGGTCTGTACCTTGACCAATAATGCTCAAGCATCTGCACCACAATTTATCTTTGGCATAAGCTCCAGACACTGGTTTTATCTGGAGAAGGACTATGAGTAGTTGAAACATTTCTGCAGAGAATTGGTGGGAGCTTGGGAATTGAGTCAGACTATTTCAGTGAGTGTGGAGAGAAGTTGTTATTTTTAATTCTAATTTGGCTGGATGGCCTTGGCTGATTGGAGTAGCAGCAGGGAAGTTCGGTTGATTTTGCTGAGCTCTTGATTTAGATGCATTCATAGAAGCTTGTCAGCCTGTACTGTAGTCCGGATCATGTTTAAAATGGCATTGTATGCTGGTTAGGTGTTTGTTGTTGTTGTTTATTTGTTTTATTTTTTTCAACACAAGGTAGGATCATCTGGGAAGAGGGAACCTCAACTGGGAAAACGCCCTCACGGGATTGCCTATATACAATGGATGCCTATATTCATCCTTGATTACTGATGGATAGGGGAGGGCCTAGCCCACTGTTGGAGGTGCCACCCCCTGGACTGATGGTATTCCTGAGCCAGCATGGAGAATAAGCAATGTTCTTCTATTTCTCTGCTGTAGTTTCTGCCTCCAGGTTTTTGCTCTGCTGGAATTACTGCCTCTGTTTCCCTACATGATGAACTCTAAGCTAAATATCACCTTTCCTTCACATATTGTTTTTGATCATGGTGTTTTATCATTGCAAGAGAAAACAAACTAAGATGCATAGTAAGGAAGTGCTGGCTGAGAGTCTCATGAGGCTGACAGTCACACATGCACTGGAAATTGATTTCTGAGACAGAAAGGAAGCATTTTAGCCAGGTTTATAGAGGCTGTTGGATAAATTAGAGCCTATTCTTACAACTTATGAGACCACAGTAGCTGTTCTGGTAAACAGCTATGGGTGGTGGCAGATCTTACCTGTAGATAGATATTATAAAAAGCCAAATGAGAAGCCAAACCCACTAAGAATGCATAGATTTCTTTCTTAACAAAAAAATCTTATTAACTAAAATATAATTATATTACTTCCCCCTCCCTTTCCCTCCTCCAGCCCCTTCTGGCTACCCTCCCTCAAACACGTCCCATAGCCTCTACTCTCCACTGTCCAAGCAAATATTCTTTGGTTATATTTGTTACATACATTTATGTATGTTTTTATATGAACACACATAAATATAATTATAGCCTGTTTAGTTTCTTTTTGTTGTTTGTGTGTATCAGGTTTCAAGGTGGACAACCAATAAAAGGGTTCATCCCTAGGAGAGGGATGGTAAGAGTTGTTAGTCAGTAGATGCCTATAGTTTTTTGTTTAGATGTGGTACTCTGGGAAATTGTCTCCATCCATGTTGATATGTTCATTGATGTTACCACAGTTCTGGTCTTGTTTATGCAGCCTTTTCTCTTCTCTTCTCTCCTCTCCTCTCCTCTCCTCTCCTCTCCTCTCCTCTCCTCTCCTCTCCTCCCCTCCCCTCCCCTCCCCTCCCCTCCCCTCCC
>NW_021604564.1:18009088-18049632 GCF_004785775.1 Grammomys surdaster | reverse complement strand
TAATCCACTTGGACTTGAGCTTTGTACAAGGAGATACAAATAATAGTATACTTAAGTGACTCCATAAATTCCATCAGAGAATTCCTACACTTGATAAACAACTTCAGCAAAGTGGCTGGATATAAAATCGTCTCAAACAAATCAGTAGCCTTTCTCTACTTAAAGGAAAAACAGACTGAGAAAGAAATTAGGGAAACAACATCCTTCACAATAGTCACAAATAATGTAAAATATCTTGGTGTGACTCCAACCAAGCAAGTGAAAGATTTGTATGACAAGAACTTCAAGTCTCTGAAGAAAGAAATTGAAGAAAATCTCAGAAGATGGAAAGATCTCCCATGCTCATGAATTGGCAGGATTAATATAGTAAAAATGGCCATTTTACTGAAAACAATCTACAGATTAAATGCAATCCCCATCAAAATTCCTACTCAATTCTTCATAGAGTTAGAAAACTATTCATAGTGAAAACTATTCACAACAATAAAAGAACTTCTGGGGGAATCATCATTCTTGACCTCAAGATGTATTACAGAGCAGTCATGATAAAAAACTGTGTGGTATTGGTACAGAGATGGGAAGGTAGATCAATGGAATAAATTGAAGACCCAGAAATGGACCCACACACCTATGGTCACTTGATCTTTGACAAAGAAGGTAAAATCATCCAGTGGAAAAAAGACAGCATTTTCAACAAATGATGCTGGTTCAACTGGAAGTCAGCATGTAGAAGAAAGCAAATGGATCTATTCTTATGCAGCCGTTTCTAGGAGAGACTTTCACAGCAGACTTCCTGGTATTCTAGGTCTTATAATCTCTTGTTTCTTTCATGCTATTCCCCGAGATTTAGATGTAGGAGCTGTAATGGAGATGTATATGTTGGGGCTGAGCTCCCGTGGACAGTTTATCTCCCTCTAATTGTATCCAGTTATGGTCTTCTCTGGTGGTCTCCATTTACTGTAAAGAGAGACATCATTAATGGCATTTGGTAGCTAAACTTGTCTGTGGGAATAAGGTGAGGAATTTAGATGCAGTGAGGAATTGTCTTGGTCTAGAAAATTGACAGTAGTAGATTCCTTTCTAAGGTCCGTGACCTCATGGGTCCTAGGAATTTGGCTAAGTTTCCGGCATGAGGCATGCTTTCCCCCCTGTTGAATGGGCCTTAAGTCTAATTAGACAGTTGTTGGTTGTCACCATCACATAAATGTCACTTCTTGCCCCAACAGATATCTTGTCATGCATGTAATTGTAGGTGCTGCAGCTGGGCAGGACTGTTTATTTACTTCCCTCCCTTGGCAGTGTGCATAGTAGTTACTGGCACTATGGAAGCTAGACCACAGGAACAAGGCCTTCAGATCAGATTCAGTTCAACTTTCTCTAAGTTGTGTGTCTTAAGTGTGTTGTTTGTTTAGCAATAGGGGCCCACCTTCAACCTCTGAGTGGCAACAAAGGTATACATCATTAATCAGTGTTGTGTTGGGAGTTAATTGGACTACTTTGACCAACCCTTTGAAAGGTTTGTCATGTCTGGAACTAGGGTTTTTGTTAATCTATGGGTTTTGTGGGGAGCTTTGTCAGCCTGAGTGGCTTAAATTCATTTAAGGTATATATGTATGTAGGCATGTGAGTGTGTGTATGTATGTACATATGTGTGTACATGCATATGTATGTATGTATACACATAATCAATGTATATTGTGAATAGTTTAGGTAAGTGTAAAATAATATACTTTGAGACTTTATGAAGCAGCCTTGGTGTTACTGGACTTCCTCTTCCTTCTGTACATTTCTTCAGAAACACAGAGAAGTTTTTTTTTAAGCTTAAAACACTATTAAAATATATATGAGCAAACCTAAAATGAAACCTAGAGAAATGGGCTTTGCAAAGGCAAGATTTGATTTGAGAGAGGCAGAACATGGGAGTCTGTGCCATAGCAAGCTTGCAGACTTACAGAAGGAAGTTGGGTTTCTAAAAGCAAAATTAGGAGGGTTATGTAAGCTGTTGTGAGACAAAGAAAGCTCTGGTTACAGAGTCTGTTGGAGGTGATGCCAGTTCATTAGTGGAGGCTGTATGATAGAAATGCCTATAAATGTCTATGTAGTCTGCTACCCTTGTGACCCTGGGTAACCTGAGGTTTGCTGAACTCTTTTGCCAGAGTTTCTGTTATAGGCAACTCTGAATGAGGACCCTTCTTCCATGGCCTGCCTCGGTCCAGCCACATTTAACCATAGCAACTCCAGTTTGATTTTGACAACTTTTACAAAAGTGGGCACAGACCCATCTAACAACCATCTAACCATCTTACCATCTAACAACAAAATAGGAACTTAAATGTATATCAAATCTGAACAAAAGTATGAAGCCTATGAAATGTAAATTAGCAGCATTGATGGAATATGATTTTTTAATTTTTTATTTTTTTTTAGCTTTTCCTGGTTTGGGACCCATTAACTTGTAGGCTGACCATTTGGTGCTAATTTCAGGTGTGAAGAATGTTCTAGGTCTGTGTGAGTATTCTCTCATATTTGCATGTGATTCTCTCACATCTCTATATTCTTTCTAGAGAGAAAGCTTTGTTCTTAAGTATGTGAAACTGTGCATTTGTTATACTGCTTTGGCTCCAGGCAGGTTGCTCGCTCACTGCACCTGCCCAAGAGCTCTAATTTTGATATGCTTTGACTAGCTCTGGATTTGCGAATCACACACACACACACACACACACACACACACACACACACACACACACACGCCAGCTAATTTTGATATGCCTTAACTGGTGATTGGGCATTTCTTTCCTGCAGCTCTTAAGTCTAATTCCTCTGCTTCCTCATCCTGGCAATTCTCCTCCTCTCCCCTCTCAGCCCTCCATTGGAATCTAAAAGTCTTGCCTCTTTCACCCTGCCCAGCCACTGGCTGTTGGCAACTTTATTTCCCAATCAGAGCAAAATAGGGGCATTCTTCATTTTAGCATCTGAATATGCAGATTCCTGTGTAATTCTGGGAGCTGAAATTAAGGCAAAGCATTAGAACCAATCCCCAAAATGTATGGAGTAAAAACCACTTGGTTTTTGCTCAGCAAAAATGTGACATGGAAGCATTAGGACCATTTCAAATAGAGATTTGATATCAGTGTAGAATCTCATTTACAATTAAAGCATACTTCTGGAGGCAGAATTGTCCCAAACTCCAATACATCTTTACATGGATTTGGAGTGCCACCTGTTTGTGAGACTTTTCTATCAGATTCACCACTCATGGGGCCCTACATCTTATCTAACATGTTTCTTATTTCTATATAGAAGGATGGTCTGGAGTTTCTAGTAAGTAAAAGAGGAAAAGGAAGTTTACCACTTCCACTAATTTATTCATAAATCTTTGAAATGAAGTTCCATCCTGTCATCAACATTTTGCCTTGGGTTCATGTTTGGTCATTGTGCTTTCTCTTTCAATAGACACTTTTTGTGTTAAATTTCATTAGATTAGAACATTGTCAAACTTTCATCCAAATCTTCCATCTTCTAATTGCTTAAAAAAAGGGTGTTAGACTTGTATCTTTATGGATGTTACAAAATTAAGAAATGACTCAGGAATTAAGTAATGGTGCAATTTTTAATATCATTTTCCACTGACATTGCCAACACATCAATTATTATTTGAAGAAGAAGTATTAGCAGACACATCTTTTTAGAGAAGCCTAAATTGCATAAAAGGCCTTCCTTGGTAGTCTATGCCCTCTCCCTCCTCTTCCTTCTCAATATCACCATCTTTCTCAAAAATGTGTCCCAGATAATTACAGTTATTGTTTTGACCAACAGTTGGGGATAGGCAAAGTACTTCTGGTTTGAATGTCCTTTCTTTTCTCAAATATAAGGAAAGAAATGAAAGTTATAATCATATGGGGTAGCAACTGGCATCTTACAGAATTAACTCCTCTGTTAATTATTTGAAAATCAATAACTATTTAGACTAAGAAATTTCAAGATGATCAGAGGAAGCAAAATCTTAAACTATAACTAGTACTAGTGAGTTTGGAAATGGTGACTGTTGCCCTTTGAACTCTAGAGTCCTTTCAATTCAAATTTTGACACCCTTTCCCATACCCATTATGATAGTCTTACAAAATGTGGCCTGGAGCCCTTCCAATCTCCTAGGGACTCAGCCTCTTGGTGCAGACTCAGGGTCCTCCTAGTTCTCCCTGGTGACCCCCTCTTAGCCTTTTTCTCTATCCCAGTCCCAATTCTTTGTGACTCAGCCAACTCACAGAACCTCTCTCTCCCAGGACCCACTGCTGCCACACTAGGTTTCGACCCAGATAATCACTCAACGCCCATCAGAAAAGCTTCTTTCAGTAGATGGTAATTAATAAAGAGATCCACCACTGGACAATAAGCATAGAGTGTGAGAGTTTGGAGCACTTAGCCCTAAACGGGATGTCTTTATCAATACCATCCCTAAGACTCAAGGATCTATGAAGAAAAGAAAGATTACAAGAGCCACAGGGGTTGGATGACTCCAAGGAAATACCATCTTCCAAATACAACAAGACTGATAAACATACTAATTCCCAAAGACTGTGTCAACAACATGCCTATGCCTGTGCAACAAGACCAGCAGAGATTCAAACCAGACAAAATCCTAGCACTGGGTGGGAAGTGGAAATAAAGTCCCCCTCTAACCAAGAAGCTATTTGTAACTGATGCCTGCTGGGGAGGGGAAAAGTCAATTTTATCCAACAGAGGATCACTGAGTATATATGAACCACACTCCAAGGAAGTCTCCATGCCCAAGAGTACTTAGCCAACACAGAATAGATTTCATGTTTGGGTTTTTTTTTTTTTTGGTATGCTTCTTGTCTTGGTATTATTTGTCTTATTTATTTTTTTATTTTTAGTTTGTTTTGTTTTTGGTAGTTTTTCTTTTTTTGAGAGAGATAGAGATAGATAGATAGATAGATAGATAGATAGATAGATAGATAGGTAGGTAGATAGATAGATAGATAGATAGATAGATAGATATGTTGGATGGGTATAAAGGTAGGGAGAATTTTGGAGGAGCTGGAGAGAGGAAAGATTGTGATCAAAATATGTTGTAGATTTAAAAAAAATTAAAAAAGAGAAAAGAATAAAGGTTGAGCCTTCATGTGAAAGAACTTCACCTTGGCAAATGGGAGTGGTATTCTTGTTTATAAATGAGTTATAAGGAGGTTAAAAAGTTAAAGGGAGGTAACTTCTGCACATGAACAGGCATCAAGAAGTGATGACCATGTAGCAAAAGGAATATTTCCAAAGATGCCAACTCTGCTAATGAACCAGTTTTTCACCCTCTAGAGCTCTGAGGAATAAACATCTATTATTTATAAATCACAAGGCATTTTATTAGCACAGCTTTTAAAAGGCAGATATGCATCATTGTTTTACAACAGTTGACCTTTAGCAAATGGATATAGAAAGCATAGTTCTTCATTAGTGTATACCACAAACATTACTTGAATTTTTGAACCTCAAACTAGATACTGGAGATACATGTATTATTTTTTCCTCTGAAACAGTGATTCTCAACTTGTAGGTCATAATCCCTTTGGTGGTTGACTAACCCTTCTACAGGGGTCACCTAAGTCCATCAGAATACACAGATAATCAATGATAGTAGCAAAATTACAGTCATGAAATAGTAATGAAAATAATTTTATGGTTGGAGTCACCAGAGCATGAGGAACTACATTAAAGAGTCACAGTATTAGGAAAGTTGAGAACCATTGCTCTAAAACATCTTTCTATGAGTTAAGATCTAGAAAAATGTTAATTCTGCTAAGTTCTATTCAAAGGATATTACCTGTACAGAGATAGTAAGTTGGTGAAGCATCTGTACTTTGTATTTTTACTTGTGTTTTATTAGACTACTATTAACTACTTAAATACTCAAATGTGTTGACTGATTCCAAATCTTCATAGAAAGACTTAATTTTTAATATCTTCTTGTGTTTTTAATAGAAAATAGTTTTTATACAATATATTCTGATCACAGTTTCCCCTCTCTCATCTCTTTTGAGATCTTCCCTGTCTCCACAACCACCAAACTCCGTGTATTCCTCTCTTTAGAAAACAGGCAAATAAAAACCAAACAAAGCCAAGTGCATGCCTTAAATCCCGGCACTTGGGAGGCAGAGGCAAGTAGATCTCTGTGAGTTCTAGGATAGCCAAGACTGTCTTGAAAAACCAAAAATTAAACCAAAACCACACCAAACCCAACCCAACCCAACCCAACCCAAACAAAACCAAACAAAACCAAACAAAACCACAACCAAACAGTCTAGAATAGAGCAACAATGAGAAAATAAAACAGAACAGAAAGAATCAAGACAAAAACAAAATCAAGAGAAACACATATACATGTAGAGACACAAAGAAAAACCATAAAAACACAAAATCAGGAACAATAATATGTAAACATATAATCACTAAGGTAGGAAAGGGCCAGAGAAAGCATTATGAGACAAAAAATAATAATCTCCAAAATGCCATTAAGTTTGTTTTGAGTTGGCTATCTACTGCTAGGTATGGGGCCTGCTCTTAAGTGAGGATTTTATACCCAGTTAGACTTCATTGGAAATAAAGCTAATTTTTCCTTAGCAAGTGGTTGTCAATTGGAGGTCATTGCTGGGTAGGGATGGGAGCGCATGTTCACTTCCTCCTCTCAATACTGGGACCCCACTCTGGCTTGGATCTGTGCAGGGTCTGTGAATGCTTCCACAGTCTCTATGAGTTCATATGTGCATTAATCCTGTTGTATCTGGAAAACCTTGTTGGTGTTTGCTATTCCTGCTTGCTCTCAGTATCTTTCTGTCTTCTCTTCTGTAAAATTCCCTGAGCCTTAATGGAGATGTTCCATTTAGGACAGGGTATTCCATGGTCTCTTGGTTTTTGCAGGTTGTCGTGGGTCTCTGTAATTGTTACTATCTATTGCAGGTAGAACTTTCTCTGATTATGGCTAAGCAAGACACTAGTTGAGTTGTTGGCCAAAGGATCTCCATGGAAACTCAAACTACTCAGGCCATTGACAAGGCTATTGATTGCTTTTCACAAACTGATGGTAAAATCTTATTACCTTTATCACCTACAAATCTCATTGAACACAGAGAAGGCCTAACTAGTCTATTGGATAGTTAGTGTTCATGGTATTAGAAGGTACCTGCGTGCTATCAGAGGAGAAAGGTAAACACCAAGCCAGCTCCAAATCCTTTCAGCCACAATGGTTTTACAAGCAGTTGCAGATGTTACATGATTTGCTCATGCAGTAGTGGCCCAAAAGTTGTGGGAACAACCAGTTTCTATCTGCTTAGACTTGAGGCTCATTTCATGAGATGGAACCCATATTTGATCCTGCTTAGGTAGCCAAGAACCTGGGACTAGATAGGTTATGGACCTAGGGGAAAACCAAATACTATGGTTCTGCTAACAAAATACCGCAATATAATGAATATTAATGATATTCCACTATACTCACAGATCAGTGTCTTGCATAGCCATTGTGATGGCCACTTTAATATCAGCTTGACACAAGCTAGAGTCATCTGAAGGGAGGGAACCTCAACTGAGAAAATACCTTTGTAAGAGCCAGATGTAGGCAGGCCCATAGGGATTTTTAAATTAGTGATTGATGAGGGAGGGTCCAACCCACTGTAAGCTGTATCATTCCTGGGCTGATGGTCCTGAAAGCAGGTTGAGCAAAACATATATAGCAGTCCAGTAAACAGCAATGGCCTGTGCATTAGCTCCTGTCCCCAGGTTTTTGCTTGAGTTTCTGCCCTAACTTCATTCAATGAAGGACTGTGATGTGACAGTGTAAGGAAAATAAAATCTTTACTCCCTAAATTGTTCCTTGCCATGGTGTTTCGTCACAGCAATATTCACTCTAATTAAGTCAGCCATCATTAGGGAAGCTTCCTTTTTTTTTAATGTACACTTTTCCCTTGGAAAATTGTAATTTTCTCTCCTTCTTTAGGCTAAGCACTATGTGAATAGCACTTATCCACACAACTGAATAATATCCAAACACATTTTCTTATAGATAGCATAATATAATATGTATGTATATTAATTGGTTTAGTCAATACTATATTTTGAGGGTAAAAGAGAACTGATATGAAATTAGTTATAGCAGTGTATTTCAAGTTTCTTAGTACTATAAATAATGCTGAGATTCTTGTGCATATTTGGTTATGTATAGTTTTATAACTGTAGAACTAGTATCATTATGTAAAATCACATAAGTACTGTGGGGACCAAATTGTTTTCTGAAAGAAATGTTCCATGAGTAATAAATTAACCCATCTTACCACATCTATCCTTACCAACTCTACACTTATCTTTCAAATACAATTGCAATTTTGAATGCAAGAAATATATAATTTTTAAATGATTATTATTATGCATCTGTCTTTTGAATAGTTGTATTTTCAATCATTTTGGTAGTTTCAATAACCTTCATGGAAAAAGAAAAAATCAAAAAGGCTAACAAATAAGAAATGATTTACCATTTTGGTGATAACTTACAAAACACACTAGTTCTTACTCTTCAGTTACATATGTAGTTTGCTATATAACTTCAATTTGCATAACAACATAAATTGTATTGTCCCAAAGCAAAGGAATTAAAATAATATAACTGAATGGCATATATACTTAGAATGGTTAAAATTGAATAAATACAACTCTACAAATAAGGAAAAAAAATCCAGTAAACCTTGGTTATAACTAACTTTGGGAAGTTAGTGAAACAATTATGACTGTCATGGTTGCTGGAATGTCAAATGGTTTAAACAATTGGAACACTAGAAGATAGTTTCTTAGTTACACATATATGCTAAACTATTGAGCAATTCCACTCCTAGACTTCTGCCTAAAAGAACAAAGATATTCACTCACCTAAAAATTTGTACATAGTGCTTGTAACAACTTTATTTGTAATAACCACAAAGTGGAAATTTTCTAAAATGCTTATTAAGGTGTAAATATGTATGTATGCATGTATGTATGTATGTATGTATGTAAATATGTATATTCATACATAAAAGGAATAAACATTGATATATATATAAAATATTTAATTGTTAATTATTATGCTAGGTAATAGAATTCAGGCCCAAACAGTACCATGTGCATATCATTTCATGTATACGAAACACTAGAATAGATACATTTAATCTAGAGTGAGAGATAACACATCAGTGGTCTTCTGAATAGAAGAAGGAATAAGGTATGAAAGGTCTTGAAACATTTGGGGACAATGATAATAGCAAAGTATTCTGATTGAGATAATGCCTTTATGGGCATATACACATTTTCAAACTGATCAACTTAAGCTATACTTCAATTATGTTGAAAGGTCAATTTGAAGGAGATGGCCAAGAAATAAAGAGGAATGAGACACAAGGTCTGAATCTGGCTCTGTCTATTTTTAGGGAATTGCTTATAAGCATATTTATGTTTAGTAATCTCCAGACCTTTGATATTTATGAGCTAAGAATTTTTGAAAATCTCTCTTTCTTCATTCTTCTGAATATCTTGCAGTAATCTAAAACCTGGGATGACCTGGAGGTTATCTGCTAGGCCTGTCTGATTCAAAGATACATGGATTTCCTATATAAAATTCATTCTGGGACCATACCAGCTTTAGAAGACTTTAGTTTAACTAAGATTTTCACTTCTTGCTTTCATTTTTTTTTTCTTATATTCAAAAGGATAATTTTTTCACTCACATCACTTGCCACATAGTAGGTGTCTAATAATATATGATGATTACATGATTGGATCATTGAGATAAAATTCATGAACACAACAAGAATACTTAAAGCAAATGTGTGGGAAAAAGAAAGAAACAGCCCTAAAGTGGCTACTCATGTTCTTTGTTCTTCTAACGCAGCAGGCCTGGGACACTCTGGGATTCTGCTTTTCTAATAAGCTCTCGAAAAAGCTGGCACTTGTAGCTCATGAACCAGGAACTTCTGGAACAAGAGAAGACTGAGTAGTTAACATGCTTATGTGTTTGTTTACTAGGTAGTTTGGATTTTTGAAAATCCAACCTTGCTCTCTTAACAATCCCAGAGAATAGTGTATATACATTTATTCCAGTCTGTGTAGTCAATATCTGTCTTTGCGAGTGTGATTTACAATAGCAGGCACTAGGAAGAAAGTTACTTTTTGATTTTCCAATGACTTTTCAGAGATAAATTGAAAACAAATCAAAATTAGAGAATGTTAGGAAATGATGGCACAAAAAGTTTGAGTGAGTTATCAGATTCTCACTCCTAGGTCAGTTGTATGGAGGATTGTCTTGAAGAGGTCAGGTTTTCTATCTCTCTTTTTTCTTGTTAGGCTTTAACTATACGGTGACCAAGAGTCTTGTCCCCAGGTGTTGTAAATCAAGTTTATCTTGAGATAACCCTCTCTAGGGGCTTAACATTTTAAGTGTATTTTATTTTTATTTCTTATTGGATGTTTTATTTACATTTCATATGTTGTCCCCTTACCTCATCCCCTAACACCCAGGAAACCCCTATCCCCTCACCCTTCCTCCTTCTTCTCTGCAGATGTAACCCCTACCTACACCCCAATCCCACCTTTCGACCCTCAAAATTCCCACACCCTGGGGCGTCCAGCCTTCATGAGGTCAAGGATCTCTTCTTCCACCTATGCCCAGCAGGGCCCTCCACTCTTATGTATTCAGCTGAAGCCCTGGATCCCTCCCTAAGTGCTCCCATGCTGGTGGTTTAGACCCTGGGAGCTGTGGTTGGTTGGTATTGTTACTCCCCTCATGGTGCCCCAAATCCTTTCAGCTCCTTCAGTCTTCACTCTAACTCCTCCATTGAGAACCCCATTATCAGTTCAATGGCTAGTTGTGAGCATCTGCCTCTGAATATGTCAGACTCTTGAAGACCTCTGAGGAGACATCCATATCAGGCTCTTATCAGCATGCACTTCCTGACTTCCACATCAGCATCTACCTTTGGTGACTGCACATGGGATGGATACTCAGGTGGATTGGTCTTCAGACGGCCCCTCCTTCAGTTTCTGTCCCTCACTTGGTCTCCATAGTTGCTCCCTTGAGTGTTTTGTTGCTCCTTCTAAGAAGGACCGAATCACCCCCACTTGGTCTTCCTTCTTTATGAGCTTCATGTGGCCTGTGAGTTACATCTTGGGCATTTCAAGGTTCTGGGCTAATATCCGATAATCAGTGAGTGAATACCATGTGTGTACTTTTGTGATTGGCTTACCTCACTCAGGATGATAATTTCTAGTTCCATCCATTTACCTAGGAACCTCTCGAATTCATTGTTTTTAATAGCTGAGTAATACTCCATTGTGTAAATATACCACATTTTTTGAATCCATTCCTCTGTTGAAGGACATCTGGGTTCTTTCCAGCTCCTGGCTATTATAAATAAGGATGCTATGAACATAGTTGAGCATATGTCCTTGTTATATGTTCGAGCGTCTTCTGGGTATATGCCTAGGAGTGGTATAGCTGGATCCTCAGGTAATGTTATGTCCAATTTTCTGAGGAACCGCCAGACTGATTTCCAAAGTGGTTGCACCATCTTGCAGTCCCACCAACAATGGGGGAGTGTTCCTCTTTCTCCACACCCTGGCCAGCATCTACTATCACCTGAGTTTTTAATCTTAGCCATTCTGACTGGTGTGAGATGGAATCTCAGGGTTGTTTTGATTTGCATTTCCCTGATGACTAAGGATACTGAACATTTCTTTAGGTGCTTCTCGGCCATTCGAGTTTCCTCAGTTGAAAATTCTTTGTTAAGCTCTATACCCCATTTTTTAATAGGGTAATTTGGTTGTCTGGAGTCTAATTTCTTGAGTTCTTTGTATATATTAGATATTAGCCCTCTATGAGATGAACGATTGGTAAAGATCTTTTCCCAATTTGTTGGTTGTTGTTTTGTCCTATTTACAGTGTCCTTTGCCTTACAGAAACTTTGCAATTTTATGAAGTCCCATTTGTCAATTCTCGATCTTAGAGCATATGCCATTGGAGTTCTGTTCAGGAACTTTTCCCCTGTGCCCAAGTATTCGAGGCTCTTCCCCACCTTCTCTTCTAATAGTTTCAGTGTATCTGGTTTTATGTGGAGGTCCTTTATCCACTTAGACTTGAGCTTTGTACAAGGGGATAAGAATGGATCAATTTTCATTCTTCTACATGTTGTGCTCCAGTTGAACCAGCACCATTTGTTGAAAATGCTGTCCTTTTTCCACTGGACAGTTTTAGCTCCTTTGTCAAAGATCAAGTGACTATAGGAGTGTGGGTTCATTTCTGAGTCTTCAATTCTATTCCATTGATCTTCCTGCCTGTCTCTGTACCAATACCAGGTAGTTTTTATCACTATTGCTCTGTAGTACAGCTTGAGGTCAGGGATGGTGATTCCTCCCGAAGTTCTTTTATTGTTGAGAATAGTTTTCACTATCCTGGGTTTTTTGTTATTCCATATGAATTTGAGAATTTCCTTTTCTAACTCTGTGAAGAATTGAGTTGGGATTTTAATGGGGATTGCATTGACTCTGTAGATTGCTTTTGGCAAGATGGCCATTTTTATTATATTGATCCTGCCGATCCATGAGCATGGGAGATCTTTCCATCTTCTGAGATCTTCTTCGATTTCTTTCTTCAGAGACTTGAAGTTCTTGTCATACAGGTCTTTCACTTGCTTGGTTAGATTCACACCAAGGTATTTTATACTATTTGCAACTACTGTGAAGGGTGTCATTTCCCTAATTTCTTTTTCAGTCTGTTTATCTTTCATGTAGAGGAAGGCTACTGATTTGTTTGAGTTGATTTTATAACCAGCCACTTTGCTGAAGTTGTTTATCAGGTTTAGGAGTTCTCTGGTGGAAGTTTGGGGGTTACTTAAGTATACTATCATATCATCTGCAAATAGCGATATTTTGGCTTCTTCCTTTCCTATTTGTATCCCTTTGACTTCTTTTTGTTGTCTAATTGCTCTGGCTAGGACTTCCAGTACTATATTGAATAGGTAGGGGGAGATTGGGCAGCCTTGTCTAGTCCCTGATCTAAGTGGGATTGCTTCAAGTTTCTCTCTATTTAGTTTGATGTTGGCTAGTGGTTTGCTGTAAATTGCTTTTACTATGTTTAGGTAGGGGCTTTGAATTCCTGATCTTTCCAAGACTTTTATCATGAAGGGATGTTGAATTTTGTCAAATGCTTTCTCAGCATCTAGTGAGATGATCATGTGGTTTTTTTCTTTAAGTTTGTTTATATAGTGGATTACATTGATGGATTTCTGAATATTGAACCATCCCTGCATTCCTGGGATAAAACCTACTTGATCATGATGGATGATTGTTTTGATGTGTTCTTGGATTCAGTTTGCTAGAATTTTATTGAGTGTTTTTGCATCGATGTTCATAAGGGAGATTGGTCTGAAGTTCTCTTTCTTTGTCGGGTCCTTGTGGGGTTTGGGTATGAGTGTAATTGTAGCTTAATAGAATGAATTGGGTAGTGTTCCTTCTGTTTCTATTTTGTGGAATAGTTTGAAGAGAATTGTTATTAGGTCTTCCTTGAAGGTCTGATAGAATTCAGCACTAAAACCATCTGGTCCTGGGCTTTTTTTAGTGGGGAAACTTTTAATGACTGCTGTTATTTCCTGAGGGGTTATGGGACTATTCAGATGGTTTATCTGCTCCTGGTTTAACTTTGGTACCTGGTATCTGTCTAGGAAATTGTCCATTTAATCCAGTGTGCGGGGCGCACGTGTAGTGGTCTCGCCGGCAAAAAACATACACACACGCGCGCACACACACATCACACACACGCCAGAATCCTTCCGTATGAACACGTTTATTTCCCCAAAACCAAGATGGTGGAAGAAGACGAAGAAGGCGTGGGAAAGCACTGCCTATATACCCCAGAGCGGGGTATTCACCCCCTGATTGGCTGCTTACTCGTAGCGCGCCAAACGCCGTGGGATGGGCTTAGCTTTGGCGGGCTAACCATGGCACATGCGCAGTTTACTTGGTACTAGGAAGAATTACGGGCGACAGCGCCACCTAGCGATGGCGGACTTTGTCAGCTCTCGTGGCGGCTCCCAACAACTGCCCCTTTTTGTTTAAATATAGAGGGTGGCAGAGGTCCCTGGGAAGGTTTCGTAACTCCCAATTTTGGGGGGTCTCACGGCGGGTCTGAGTCTCTTTAGAGGGCGGTGCTCAAACTCTTACCCGTCACGGGGTCAGCCTCCCCACCCGAGGCTGCCCTGTCTTAGGTGGCCGAGCCTTATCCGTCCACTCCGTTATTGACTTACCAGACCTTCTATCCGTGGAACGAACACCTTAGTGGGCAGGGACTGTGTACAGAAATGTTTGAGGCTTTACAGGGTGTCTTTACCAGAAGCCCTAGGGTGCAGCGGCTGAGGAATCTGTCTACTGGCTATTTCCTTTTAGATTTGTCAAACAGACACTGGCCAATGTCCCGTGTCTAGGCTGACTGACATTTCTTCACAGCCAGCACCAAAGAATGGTGAGCGCTCTGGCTAGGCTACGAGGGTCGCGCACCCACACCTGGCATTCTCTGAATGTGCGCTCCAGGTTGTGGCCACTCGTAATGCCTGTCACCGGGTAATATCACCATTCGTGGTATACCTCTGGCATATGAGATCAGCTTATTCCCGTCGTTGGGATCAATTGACAGCCGGTCTGGAGACAAAAGGATGGAGTTATCTAACTGACTGCCCTTAGCCTGTCTAGCATGGTACCAGTTATGACTCAAACCCACGGCCTGATCAAGCAAATTCCATCTTGGGGGAATAAGCGATCAAAGAACCAACAGTTTAAAACCGTCTCCCTTACCCTACCAGGTGCAATGGAAACACAAGTCCTCTGGGTGCAAGGGCTAAGGGGAACAGAAAGAGATGCAAACACCCATCCCTGTGCAATGGAGTCATCTCCTAGGGGTGCAAGGGCTGTTTGTCTCAAAACTCAGGTACCACAGCTATACAGACAAGAATCAGCCAGGTCGAGACTCCTCACTGACCCAGTGTATTGGGCAAATGTTCTGGGGTGCAACGCTGATGGCCTAACATTTAGCACCACTACTCGTGGGGGGGAGACTGCTTAATTGAGGCAGTGAAAGCTACACTGCAGGGAAAGCCCCTAGTACTTTGGTCACAAACGCCTGGCCAATAATAGCCTTGCCAAGATTCTGTTGAGCTATGAGTTCGCAAACCAATCAAAGGATGAATACTAAACCACAACTTAGGGTAAACTAAACAGGCTTACTCCCACTTACTTAAAAAAAAAGGAAGGGGGGAAAAGGAAAAGAAAGGAAGAAAGCTGAAGAATTCTGGGAGGACAGTCCCTCAGTCAGGAACAGATCCACGTGCGTCGAGTTGATGTTCACCACAGCTGCTCTCAATTTTCTGAGTGTCTCACTGAAGTTTTCTGAGCAGTTTCCTGTAAGATACTGAAACAATTTTCTGGACAGATTAGTTACACGAGTAAAGTTTTTATACTGTACACTGGTGATGTAAAGTGTACCCAGTTTTCTCTCACATCTCAATTGGGCTAGTTGAAAGAGGATATCTAATCTCTCTCTCACTAAATCAAGGCGTTGATTAAGGATGATTAGCCCGCCTTTTAGTAGGGTACTGGCGGAGGTTTGAAGGTTAACAGTCTCTGCCACCGTGGCTGACAATTGGGGGTAGTGCCCACCTGAACAGAAGTTGACATAGCAATCTCAGTGGCAGTGGCGATAACGGCACTAATTAATATCGTCGTCACTATGGCTGCAGTTATACCAAATCTCCTTTTTGTCTAAATAATGACAAAGTGGAATGAGTCTCCACGGGGATGGGAACCCATCGCGTGACTCTGGCAACCATAGTGCGAGTGAATCTTTAGAAATCCAACACTGGGACATCCAGCAGGTTTTATTGGTACAATTCTTAAAGGTGGAATTTTGATAAAATAAACAAAAATACTAGGAACCTGTATCCCTTGGATCAGTACAAGGGCTATCATCAGAGCCTGGAGGGTCTGTCTGGGTGTCACCTTCCAGTATCGCGAGTCGCCTCGTCAGCCGCTCTGGTAGCCAAAACGGATTGTCTTCTTCCTGTGGAAACACACAGACCGCTCCCCTGGCTCTTATTAAAATAGAATCTAGACCTTTTTATTGTCTGGTCAAGATGTCCTTTTATTTGTCTATCTCTTTTGGCCTATCAAGCTGAAAATGAGGTTTTAGTCAATTAATCTCTGTTAACAACTTTTGAGAATCACTTTTCTGGAGCAACAAGTACTCTAAAATCTTAAAGCTCATTATACTAGAGCAAAGGCTTGTAGAAAAACTCCTTTAGAGAGATCAGCCAATAAAATATACAATGAATAATATATATTGAGAGATTTAAACGCTTTAACCTTTTGTATTAAAGCAACAACAAATTTTTTAAGGCCATTAATTATTCTTTGAGGCAAGCCTTTTTAATGAATGGCTTCATGGGCTCTCAAAAATCATAAACAATTTCACTTAATGCAAACCTCTCACCTTTACCAGGAGGTAAAGGAACTGTATAGAACACTCTTTTAAATCTATAATAATTTTTTATATGCATTTACTTGAATGGCAGCTGGAGTAGGCAAGTCAGGCTGTAGTGCCCCATTAGTCTTATAAATCTTAAATTTGAACTTTCTCTGTGTAGCCCTGGCTGTCCTGGAACTCACTCTGTAGACCAGGCTGGCCTTGAACTCAGAAATCTGTTTGCCTCTGTCTCTCAAGAGCTAGGATTAAAGGCGTGTGCCACCACTGCCTGGCCCTAGTGTTTTTTGATTAATTGAATAACCAACTCTTTTTTTGTTGAGTGAGGTATCAAATAAAGCCAAGCTGAAGGCAATCTTGTCCTCCAATAATTGTTAATTAGCCCCAGTATCCATCAATCTTTTAAAACCCCCTTTTTCTTCAATTATTAATTTAAGATTAGGTCTCTTGTTACTAATAAGACCTAATACACATCAGAGGAACCAAGGCCATTTTGTCTCTATCACACCCAACAATTTTGGCCTGGCCCAAAAGCTGTTTTGAATTTCTTTTGAGTCTGAGGCTGACACCTCCCTAAGGAACAAGCAAGGCAATAAACAAATTCTAGAGAACACCCTTTTTGAGGCGGGACAGGACAATAGGAATGTCTGAAATCTAAGCTCCTGTTTCAACTACTCTGTTATAGTCTAATTTAAATGTAAATGTTTTAATCTTGGCCTATATCCTGAGGCCTGGCCCAAGGACCATCCCTTTGTGTCAAGGACAAGTTTGTCAGGTAACCTTGGTTACCTGACTGTTGTTTAAGCCTCTGTTCCTGGGACAGTCACTTTAAAAACTATCTAAATTTCTACATTTAAAACACTCCCCATCTCTATGGCTCTGTGTAGTTATGGCCAGAACCTGATTGTATGAGGGTGCAATTTCATTGCAAAGACAAGTATCTAAGTCTGTCTTTGCTTGTATGTTCTGAGGGCTGTGTGGGCAGTTTAACCTGATTAACATCACACTGACCTTGTCTTACAAGCACGTTAAGATCTCAGCCTGCGTGTCTTAATTTAAATGTAAACGTTCTTAATCTCTAGCAGGCCAGTACAGTATCACAACTTGTTATAAATATTTTTATTTAACTCTACCTGCTGCCCCCCCCTTTCTATAACATGGGCGAATCAAAAAAAATTTTTAAACTCAAGATCACAACTGCCAACTGTAGCCAATGGAATACTGGCAGTTTAACTAAACTTTTAAATATCTTTTGTAACATTAGCGTGTAACCATTAATTTTGAGAAGCAAAAGCAAAACCAATTTAAACAATCTATCTTCTCTAAAATCAACACCAAGCAGACCACCCCTATGCTACAAAGTTTTGCTGCTAATTCTCTACACATGAATGCATGAAGCAGCTTTTAATCTCATTGAAGAGACATTGGTCTAAAATCTTACTTTCTATATACCTGGTTTCTGAACGACTCCAACACTGAGCTAGTTCCACGCCACCTTTCGTTATCAAAGTTGTAAATTTTTAATTACACCCAATAATTTAAGCCAATAGTCTATAACCAAGACATGTAGAACATTTTTATACTTTTAAGACCAATTAGAAACAACAATTAAGTGGCTATATATCTTATCTTCAGATCAAACAAAATTTCTTGTCTTTCTAGCTGTAATCTCAAGAGAAAAGCACCTTGTCACAGAGGTTTTTTTAGGACAAAACGACTCTTAGCTTCCTTATAAAACCCAAAATGCTGCTGGTCTCTTTTAAAAGCAGCTTATGTCAACCTCAATTCCTGAAAAGACCTTTTTTAGCTCTCAAAGGTTGGATCAAGCAGTTTTAACGATCTTTCTTTTTGAACATGTAACAAACACAGAACATTTAGACAATGAAACAAAAAGCAAACACAAACACGTGGACATTGGCGCGCCAAGGACTTACACAAAAAACTTCTAGGAGCTACAGAGAAATTCAAGACGTCTCCCGAATTCTCTGTTTCTAGATGAACTCTGAAATAGCCTTTTCATTCTTTTTGTTGACACAGCTCAGAGAGAGGGCACCTGTATTTTTTAAAACTCTTTCTCTCTCTCTCATATTTAAAATGTAACTTTTCATCTCGTTCATTGGAGATGTAGCGGGTAGTTATTTTAACACTTCAATACCCTGCTTTCTAATTCCTTTTAACCCTGCTCTTTCCACCTGAAGCGGCCGCAGGCAATGCCTGTTTAGAATTCTCCTGACCTATGTTTCGCTGTTACCTCCTAGGCAAAATCCTCATTCACCTAGACTGACTCTCCCGAAACATTTTTCTTGTAAACACAGCCTCTAATTGACCGTCACTAACGCAAGAACTCGATCTCGTGGCGGCGGCCGTCTATTCGGCTGGCATCTATCCTCCCCATCCCTCTCTACATCTGAGTCCTCTGACTCGGAAGTTAGCCCCTCCGACTCAGAGCTATCACGCCGTAAAAACCCCGGCTCTTTTACCAGATACAGAGGTTTGTTTCTGAGGCTTACTTTCCTTCTGTCTCTCCCGAGAGTGTTCTTCCTCTCATCTCTCATTTCCTTAGACTGTGTGTCTTTGGAAAGGCCTTTTTCCTTAAATATACTTTTTCTTCCTTTTTCTTTCTGAATTCCTAAGCGCGTCTGTCCTGTCTCTGTCTCTGACATGCTGATTTGTACTATTCTCCGAACCCTCACGAAAACCAGGAGCAGAAAAAGTGATGCTGCTAGCACCAAGGCGAAAGCCTCTAGCGTTCCTGCCAACTGGGGAGGGAAGTGAATCAAATCAAATCGAGACATATCTTTCAGAGAACGTTACCCCGTCCTACGGTTCTGGATTCTCTCCACGCGTGGATGGCGAGCGGGGGTCTTCTGAATACAGTGCCGGCGATGGTAAATTCTCCCGGGTTTTTCGGCACCAAATGTGCGGGGCGCACGTGTAGTGGTCTCGCCGGCAAAAAACATACACACACGCGCGCACACACACACATCACACACACGCCAGAATCCTTCCGTATGAACACGTTTATTTCCCCAAAACCAAGATGGTGGAAGAAGACGAAGAAGGCGTGGGAAAGCACTGCCTATATACCCCAGAGCGGGGTATTCACCCCCTGATTGGCTGCTTACTCGTAGCGCGCCAAACGCCGTGGGATGGGCTTAGCTTTGGCGGGCTAACCATGGCACATGCGCAGTTTACTTGGTACTAGGAAGAATTACGGGCGACAGCGCCACCTAGCGATGGCGGACTTTGTCAGCTCTCGTGGCGGCTCCCAACAATCCAGGTTTTCCAGTTTTGTTGAGTATAGGCCTTTGTAGTAGGATCTGATGATTTTTTTAATTTCTTCAGTTTCTGTTGTTATGTCTCCCTTTTCAGTTCTGATTTCATTAATTTGGATACTGTCTCTGTGCCCTCTGGTTAATCTGGCTAACGGTTTATCTATCTTGTTGATTTTCTCAAAGAACCAGCTCCTGGTTTTATTGATATTTTGTATTGTTCTTTCTGTTTCTATTTGGTTGATTTCAGCCCTGAGTTTGGTTATTTCCTGCCTTCTACTCCTCCTGGGTGTATTTGCTTCTTTTTGTTCTGGAGCTTTTAATTGTGCAGTCAAGTTGTTAGTGTGTGCTCTTTCCAGTTTCTTTTTGTAGGCACTCAGAGCTATGGGTTTTCCTCTTAGCACTGCCTTCATGGAGTCCCACAAGTTTTGGTATGATGTGTCATCATTTTCATTGAATTCTATAAAGTCTTTAATTTCTTTCTTTATTTCTTCCTTGACCAAGTCATCATTGAGTAGAGAGTTGTACAGTTTCCATGTGCACGTGGGTTTTCCATTGGTTTTCTCATTATTAAAGACCAGTCTTAGTCTGTGGTGATCTGATAAGATGCAAGGGATTATTTCAATCTTTTTGCATCTGTAGAGGCCTGTTTTGTGACCAATTATATGGTCTGTTTTGGAGAAGGTACCATGAGGTGCTGAGAAAAAGGTATATTCTTTTGTTTTAGGATGAAATGTTCTATAGATGTCTGTTAAGTCCATTTGGTTCATAACTTCTGTTAATGTCAAAGTGTCTCGGTTTAGTTTCTGTTTCCATGATCTGTCCATTGCTGAGAGTGTGGTGTTGAAATCCCCCACTATTATTGTGTGAGGTGTAATGTGTGTTTTGAGCTTTAGTAAAGTTTCTTTTATGTATGTAGGTGCTCTTGCATTTGGAGCATAGATGTTCAGAATTGAGAGTTCACCTTGGTAGATTTTTCCTTTGATGAGTATGAAGTGTCCTTCCTTATCTTTTTTGATTAATTTTGGATGAAAGTCGATTTTATTTGATATTAGAATGGCTACTCCAGCTTGTTTCTTGGGACCATTGGCTTGGAAAATTGTTTTCCACCCTTTTATTCTGAGGTAGTGTCTGTCTTTGTCACTGAGGTGTGTTTCCTGTATGCAGCAAAATTCTGGGTCTTGTTTGTGTATCCAGTCTGATAGTCTGCGTCTTTTTATTGGGGAATTGAGACCATTGATGTTAAGAGATATTAAGGAAAAATGATTGTGGCTTCCTGTTATTTTTGTTATTAGAGGTAGAATTATGTTTGTATAGCTATCTTCTTTTGGGGTTGTTGGAAGATTACTTCCTTGCTTTTTCTAGGTTGTAGTTTCCCTCCTTGTGTTGGCATTTTCCATCAATTATCCTTTGAAGTGCTGGGTTTGTGAGAAGATACTGTGCAAATTTGGTTTTGTCATGGAATATCTTGGTTTCACCATCTCTAGTGATTGAGAGTTTTGCTGGGTATAGTAATCGGGGCTGGCAATTGTGTTCTCTTAGGGTCTGTATGATGTCAGTCCAGGCTCTTCTGGCTTTTATCGTCTCTGGTGAGAAGTCTGGTGTAATTCTTACAGGTCTGCCTTTGTATGTTACTTGACCTTTTTCCCTTACTGCTTTTAGTAGTTTTTCTTTGTTTTGTGCATCTGATGTTTTGATTATTATGTGACAGGAGGTATTTCTTTTCTGGTCTAGTCTGTTTGGTGTTCTGTAGGCTTCTTGTATGTTTATGGGCATCTTGTTCTTTACGTTAGGGAAGTTTTCCTCAATAATTTTGTTGAAGACATTTACTGTCCCTTTAAGTTGGGAATCTTCATTCTCATCTATACCTATTATCCTTAGGTTTGGTCTTCTCATTGTGTCCTAGATTTCCTGGATGTTTTGAGTTAGGAGTTTTTTGCATTTTGCATTTTCTTTGACAACTGTGTCAATATTTTCCACCGTATCTTCTGCATTTGAGATTCTTCTATCTCTTGTATTCGGTTGGTGATGCTTGCGTCTATGACTCATGATCTCTTAGGTTTTCTATCTCCATGGTTGTCTCCCTTTGAGCTTTCTTTATTGTTTCTATTTCCATTTTCAGATCCTGAATGTTTTTATTTAATTCCTTTTTTTGTGTTTTCTTGCATTTCTTTAAGGGATTTCTGTGATTCCTGTTTAAGGTCTTCTATCTGTTTACTTGTCCTCTCCTGTATTTCTTTAAGGGAGTTACTTAATTCCTTCTTATAATCCTCTATCATCATCATGAGAAGTGAGTTTAATTCTGAATCCTGCTTTTCATGTGTGATGTGGTGTCCAGGGCTTGCTATATTGGGAGAACTGGATACTGATGATGCCAAGAAACTTTGGTTTCTGTTGCTTATGTTCTTGCATTTGCCTTTCACCATCTGGTTAACTCTCATGTTACCTGCCCTCACTGTGTAATACTGGAGTCTGTATCTCCAGTTATCTTGCTTGTGGCAGAGCTCCTCAGAGTCCAGATGTCTCTGTGGTCTTATGCTCCTAATCTCCTGGGTGGAAGAACTCCTGGGACTCAGGCCACCTCTTGGATCTGGAGATTCTTCTGCTCTGAGTGCAGTGGCTCCTCGGCTGCTCTGAGTGCAGTGGCTCCTTGATGACTCAGGATTCAGTATCTCCACAGGACAGGAGCAGACCGACTCTGTTTCTGCTTCAGCCCAAAGGACCAGGCAGGGGCGGACTTGTTCCTCCATTATATGGGAACTCTTTATAAACTCCTTTTGTACATATGTATATTATAGTACCTTCTACAGTAGTAGGTTTCCATATAGGTTTTTAAAAATGGCATTAGTGTTAGTCATCCTTCCCCACATTTCTGTTTCTACTCCACCCTCCTATCCCCAATTCTATTTTTATTCCATTATTACTCATTTTCCCCTATGCAATACTATATTTCCCCCTCCTCCATGGCTTCTTATTACTTTCCTAATTTCTATGCGTATTCCAAATGAAACACAAACACATATAACTAAGGATTCAAAGTTCACAACACATATGAAAATAAAACACATGATGTTTGTATGGTTGGGTCTTGGTTATTTCATTTAGAATGATTATTTCCATTTTCAACCTTTCACCAGTGAATTTCATAATTTCTTTTTTTCTTATCAGCTGAATCATATCTTATTGCATAAATGTATTGCATTTTCATTATCCACCCTTCATTTGATGAGTATTCAGGATGATTCCATTTTTTAGCTGTTCTGAATAGAGCAGCAATGTATATGGATAATCAAGTATCTTTATAATTGGAAATAGGATTCTTTGGGTATATTCCCAGGAGTGAAATAATTGAGTTATGTATGTTGTAGATCTACTGTTCTATTTCCAGCTTTTCAGGAATCTCCATAGTGACTCCATAGAGGCTGTACCAGTTGTTTCCATAGGAGCATATCCACTTTTCCAAACATCCATGATAGCATCTGCTGTTATTTATTTTTTGTTTGTTTAAAAAAATCTTGGCCATTTTGGCCTGAGTAAGATGAAATCTCAAAGTAGTTTTCACTTGCATTTCTTTGATGGCTAAGAATTTGAATATTAAAATTATGTTTTTTCAGCCACTTGTATTTTATCTTTCATTCCATGCCTCATTTTAAAAATTGTTTCTTTTAATATTTAGCTTTATGAATTCTTTGCATATACTATTATGTTGAGATGTCATCTGTATCCCTAGATTCACTAGAAACCTTATCATGAAGAGAATGTTGGGTTTCATCAAAGGCCTTTTTTTTTCACCTAATGAGATGATCATGAGTTTTCTGTCCTGTAGTCTGTTTATATAGTGGGTTACATTTATTGATTTACAACTTGGACTTGACCATAGTGGATATCTTTGATGTATACTACATTTGGTTTGCAAGTATTTTGTTGGGAAGTTTTGTGTCTATGGTTGTCAGGGAGATTGACCGATAATTTTCTTTGTTGTTGAATCTTTGTCTGGTGTTAGTACTGGGGTAATGATAGCTCCATAAAAATTTTGGAAATGTTTCTTCCTTTTTTATGTTATGGAATGATTTGAGAATCACTGGTGTCAGTTTTTTGAAAGTCTTGTTGAATTCTGTATTTGTATCTATCTGGTCCTGGGCCTTTTCTTAGTTACTGCTTCTAACTCATTGGTTCTTATGGGTCTACTTAAATTATTTACTTCATATAGATTTATTTTTGGAAGATTATAAATATCTAGATATATTTACAAATTCATTTTATATTTTCCAGTTTATTTGGAATATAGATTTTAAAAGTATGTTCCTATGATTATCCTAATTGCCTCAGTATTTTTTTTTTAGTAATGTTTCCTTTTTATTTCTAATTCTACTAATTTTGGTCTGAGTTCCTATTTAACTTGGAGCTAAAATATTGTTTTCCTCCTCATTCTTATTTAAAATGTAAAAGAGAAATGAGACAAGTCACGAAATTATGGTGATCCACTGACAGTTAACTCAGATGAAAGTACGATAAGAGTGCTTTGAGATGTGTTGTCATCTCATGATCTATAAACTCTGTGAGCTTCCTGGAACGCTTGTGCCATATCATAGTCAGTGACTTTACTAAGGTGAAAATTTCAGTTGTGGGAAAGGGGGTCACATATCTGGTGGTAGAATATAAACTACAGTTTAGAGGTTTAAGGATCATGAAAACTAATATAAAAGTATAAAAGTATAGGGAGTTGAGTGATATAAATGTTAGCTATGTGGATATTGTTTCTAGGTGTGGCTTTGTTGTTTCTGTTTTCCCTGTTTATTAAAATAGTTTTGTATGGCTATTTTCAGTGAAGTGTAAAGAAATGTATTTATTGTCGTGAAAGCCCAGGGAATTGTGTAGGAACACCAGGCCTACCCTTGTGGCTGTCAAGGGGTTGTTCCACTTAGCACTGGGGATCTCAAGAAGATGTGTCAGCTTTAGCCCAGCTGTCTTCTTAGTTTGTGTTTTATTGTTGTGAAGAGTTCATGACTAAGACAATTTTTATAAAGGAAAACATTTAATTGGGGCTGACTCACAGTTTCAGAGGTTCAGTACATTGTCATCATGGTGGGAAGCCTGGCAGCATGCAGGGAGACATGGTGCTGGAGGAGCTGAGAATTCTACATTTTGATCCACATGCAGCAAGGAAAGACTGTCTCTGGATATAGATTAAGCATAGGAGACCCCAAAGCATGCATTGATGGTGACATATTTCTTCACCGAGGCCACATCTACTTCAAGAAGAGCCCCCCAATAGTGTCATTCCCTATGGGCCAAGCATTCAAAGACATTAATCTGTAGGGGTCATTCCTGTTCAAACCTCCATTCCAGTACATGAGGAGACAAATGTGGATAGCCATTAGGGTGTTAAGGCACTATTGTTGGACATGATTTGCTATTACTGCCAGGATTCGTTGGTGGAATTCTGTTCATCTGAGTGAAACCTGTAAGAGGTGGATTGTGGAGCGGTGGGCTGTGAGAGCCATCTGGGTACCTGGTTGAGTGCAGGCCTTGAACTCTGGAGACCCTAAAGGGATAGTGTTTGGCCTTGCTCCTGGGTCCTGGTTCCTTTCACTTAGCATCAGCCATCCACAGTCCCTTCCAAAGAAAGGTTTGTGGCCATCAGTCATGTTGCACAGGTAGAGGGCATGACTACAGGTCACAGAGGCTCAAGAGATCTCCATATTCATGAGATACCCAAACATAGCCTATTAAGTATTCCTTCCCAGACCCTCCTCCTACTTGCAAAAGGTATTTAACCTCAGGTCTACCCTGAGAACACCGGGTACAGCTTCATCCACTTTCTGCCATGACAATAAACGTTTTAAAACCATGGACTTCCTCCTGTCTTTGGGGCCTGCTGTGGGGAACCGTGGAGAAGGCCTTCAACTACCGAGGCACTGCCTAACCTCCTGCCGAAGACCTCTCTGCATTCCAGCAATGGAAGCCTGCCAACTCAAGCAAGCTAGCCGCCCAGCCATGACCCAGCCAAGCAAGTCGTTGTGACCCAGAGTCTTATTCCCTGCAAGGCGTCGCTGGAGCCCATCTTCTCCCCCTTTCCCTCTTTGGCTGCATGATGGTCCAGCCTGTATGCCCTGTTTTGGTCCTTCCGTGGCCTCTCAGCGACCCCTGGGAGCTCAAGGGCTGAGACCAGCTGGTCTCTGGAAGCCACCTGGCCCAGAAATCTCCAACCCAAGAGCTCTGGCCCACACGGGATCTCAGACTGTGTTCTCCTCACACTCAGGATGGAGTCCTGAGGCTTCTCATTGCCCAGTGTCTGTCCAGTGCGTATGGAGTAAACTCAGTCAACTTCCAGTGCTTCTGCCCCCTGAGCTACGGCTCCAGCCACCTGGTAGGACAGACATGCAGGACCCACAACTCATCCCAACAGGACCCACACCCATGCAAGCACCACAGCCCCATAGTGAGTCACTGATATTCCAAGTGAATTGACTTCAACATGTTGATTCTTCTGCCTATATATTACCGTTCCTGTCAGTTTTGGTCAGAGACACTTGTTTTTGTTTTGCAATTGGGAGTGGTTACTGAATAGTCCTACAGCAACTCATATGTCAAAGTTCTAAGAACAAATGACTCTTAAATACTCAGAATGCATTAATACCACCTCTAACCAAGATTCACGGAATGTAGAAAAGGAGGTGGAAAGAATGTAAAAGCTGGAGAAAGGAGTGGAATGCTGTGGTACACTGTCCTGGCCCTTACTTTTTTGAATTCTCAGTAGATGTGATTACCTGTACAAGACCTGCATAAGATTGAACCCATCAACATTTTGTTGTGAAGCAGTGTGGATCTTTCAAGGCCTCACTTATCCCTGAGAATCTTTAGTCAGATAATGGCTGCAGGGGAAGAGAGAAACATCACTGGTAAGGTCTTCATGCACACCACCCATGCTCTCTATAAACAACACTAATCAAATTCATTAGGTCACTCTCTATTCCCTCAAACCAAGTCCCCCATCTTATCCCTACACTGCAACAGAACATCAGCTGCAGCCCTTCCTCCCCACTGCCTACATATACTGTGGGTCCCACAGACCATCCTTTCCTAACCTCCCTCCCTCCTCTCATTTCTATATCCAAGCCCTCAACTCCAGAAGGCACTCCCTGTTAAACTGTAGGCCACACCAGAAAATGAGGCTGCCTAGTTTACACCTCACCAGTGATTTCTCTCTCCTCTCAGAAGCCATTAATTGACTAAAGATTCTCAGGGAGGAACAAGGGCTTGAAAGACCCATATTGCTTCTGCTCTCTCTCTCTGTTCCCCAAGACCCAATTCCCCACTCTACACAGGCAGGCAGGCAGACAGACAGACAGACAGACAGAAGACAGACAGACAGACAGACAGACACACACACACACACACACATTGAAGGAAATGAACAAATTCCTCAAAGAAAGCATGAAAACACAAACAAACAATGGGAGGCAATGAGTAAATCCATTAAAGAAAGTCAAAACAAAACAAAATAAAACAAATAAATCCCAAACAATGGAAGGAAATGAGTAAAATTGTTCAAGACCTGAAAATGGAAATTGAGGCAATAAATAAAACTCAAAGTGAAGAAATCTGAAAACAAATAATTTAGGAATTTCAACAGTAATTACAGAGCAATCTTTAGAAACAGAATACAAGAGATAAAAGAGAGAATTCCAGGCATTGAAGCTATGATAGACGACAGGGATACATTAGCCAACGAAAATGTTAAATCTAAAGAAAATCTCCAGACACAAAACATCCAGGAAATCTGGGACACCATAAAAAGAACAAACATAAGAATAAAAGGAATACAGGAAGGATAAAAACCCAGCTCAAAAGCCCAGAAAATATTTTCAACAAAATTATAGAAGAAAAATTTCCTAACCCAAAGAAAGACATGCTTATAAAAGTCTAAGAAGCAAACAGAACACCAAATAGACTGGACCAGAAAAGAAAATCCTCTCACCACAGAATAACAAAAACACAAAACATATAAAGCAAAACAAGAATATTAAAAGCTACAAAGAAATAAACCAAGTAACATATAAAGGCAGACCTATAAGAATTATACTTGACTTCTTAATAGTGACTCTAAAAGCCAGAAGAGCCTGGATTCATGTCCTACGAACTCTAAGAGAACACAGATGCCACCGCAGACTACCATTCCTGGCAAAACTTTCGATCACCATAGATGGAGAAAATAAGATATTCCATCATAAACTCAAATTTAGACAATATCTATTTACAAATCTATCCCTACTGAAGTTACTAGAAGGCAAACTCCAACTTAAGGAAGTTTCAATCCATGAAAACACAGGAAATAAATAATCTCACATCAGCAAAACCAAAAAAGGAAACACACACACACACACACACACACACACACACATACACACTCACACACTACCACCACCACCACCACCACCATCACCAAATTAACAAGAAACAATAATTATTGATTATTGATATCTCTAAATACCAATGGTCTTAATTTCATAGTAGAAAGACACAGGCTAATAGAATGGATGCAAAAACAGCTTCCATCCTTCTTTTGTACCAAGAACACACTTCAATATTAAGGATACTTCAGAGTAAAGCATTGGAAAAGGTATTCCAAGCAAACAGACCTCAGAAGACCTGGTATAGGCACTTTAGTATTTAACAAAATAGACTTCAAACCAAAACTAATCAGAAAAGATAAGGGAGAACACTATATTCATGTCAAAGGAAAAATCTACCAAAGTGACATTTCATTCTTAGCATCTATGTTCCCCAAAAAAAGACACCTAAGTTTGTAAAAAGAAACATTATTACAGCTTAAATGACATACTGACACAGACACAATGATAGTAGGAGACTTGGGTACCCCACTCTCACCAATGGAAAGGTCATCCAGATGAAAACTAAGCAGAGAAATACTGGACGTAACACATTATAAACCAAGTGGACCCAACAGAAATCTACAGAACATTTTACTCAAATAAAAAACAATATAACTTCCTATTATATAACTAATCGCTTATATAATTTCCTATCATATAACTTTCTCATGGAACTTTCTCCAAAACTGACCACATATTCAGTCACAAAGCAAGTCTTAATGGATACAAGAAAGTTAAATTAACTCCCTGCATCTTGTATGACACCACAGATTAAAAGTGGAGACCACCACCAACAGAAACAACAGAAATCTTACAAACACAGGGAAACTGAACAATTTTCTATTGAATGAAAAATGGGTCAAGACAGAAAAAAGAAAGAAATAAAAAACTTTCTAGAATTCAATGAAAATTGAATACACAGCATACTGAAACTTATGGGACACAGTGGAATCAATACTAAGAGGAAAGTTCATAGCACCAAGTTTCTACATAAAATAACTGGAGAAATCTCATACTAGCATAGATAGTAAGAAATAATCAAGAAGAAGGCCAAAAATCAATAAAATAAAGACAATACAAAGAATCAATAACACAATGAGTTGGTCCTTTGAGGAAAAACAAGATAGTCATGAGAGGCCAACCTACTCCATCTTGGGACTGGCCTCCATTTTAAGAGAAAAAGGCCTGTGAACTTGACCTGCATCTGAACCCAAACTGCACCCAAGTTCCAGGAAGAACCACACAGCTTGTCTCTGGCCCAGACCTTATAGTTACTCTCTAGTTACTCCCTAGCAATAGCCAATCGAGATTAGTCTGATAGTTCCAGATATACTTTCAGATATTTTGTAATTGTTCATGATTTTGCTTCAGAGCAAACCTGTGGGCTTACAGTAGTAATTCAATTAGATGCTTGCTAGGCTGAAAATCCTCTTGCTTACTCACCATTTCCTATAAAACCTTGTACTGTGGAGCTCTTGGGGCTTCACCCTCCCATCCTGCTGCATCAGGGTCAGTGATGAGCCCAAGCTCGAGTTTGAATAAAGACCCTATTGCAATTGCATCAGAATCGGCTCCTTGGTGGTCTGTTGGGGTTCACAAATGCTTTTTGAATGGGCACAGCAGACAAACCCTTATCCAACTAAATAAAAGCCAGAGAAAGAATATCAAAATTAACAAAATAAGAAAAGAGGAACATAATATATTCCTAGAAACCCAGAGAATTACCTAAACAATATAAAAAGAGCTATAGACTCTAGTGATATAGAAGCAGCCATCAAACTTTTTCTAACCATAAAAAGCCCAGAGCCAGATGGTTTTGGGGTAGAATTCTACAAAACTTTCAAAGAAGAGTTAAGGCCCATACTCCTCAAATTATTCTACAAACTAGAAACAGAAGAAACAGAGTAAAATTCATTTTATAAAGCCACAGTTACCTTGATACCCAAACTGCGTAAAGATCAACAACAACAACAACAACAAAAAGAGAATTATAGACTAATATGCCTTATTAACATAGATATAAATATATTCAATAGCATAATTGCAAATCAAACCCAAGAATACATCATAAAGAACACCCATCATGATCAAGTAGGCTTCATTCCAGAAATGCAGGGATGGCTCAATATATAAAAATCAGTAAATGTAATCTACCATATAAACAAACTGAAAGAAAAACAGCCACATTATTATCTTTCTAGATGCAGAAAATGTCATTGAAAAAAATCTAAGACTCTTTCATGATAAAAGTCCTGGAGATAAGGCAGTCCCAGTTAGAATGTGAATGAATAAAACAATTAAAAACAAAGTCCTAGAGAGATTAGGGACACAAGAGACATATGTAAACATAGTAAAGGCAGTTTATACCAAGTCTATAATCAACATCAAATTAAATGGAGAGAAAATCAAAGCAATTCTACTAAAATCAGGAAGAAGATAAGGTTGTTCTCTATCTTCATATCTATTCAACACAGTACTTGCTTTTTTTTTTTTAGCTATAGCAATAAGAAAATTGATGGAAATCAAGGAGATACAAATCAGATTATATGATAGTGTACATAAATTACCCTAAAAACTCTAAAGTGTTCTCCTATAGCTGATATATACACTCAGAAAAGCATCTGGATACAAAATTAACTAAAACAAAACAAAATAAAAATCAGTTACCCTCAAATATACAAATGACAAGAAATCAGAAAAACACCACCCTTCACAGTAGTCTCAAATAATAAAATGTACCTTGGGGTAACCAACCAAGCAAATTAAAAATTGTATGATGAGGACTTCAAGTCTTTGAAGAAAGAAATTGAAGAAGGTATTTAAAAATTGGGAATAATCCCATGCTTGTGGATTGGTAAGACTGACATTAAAAATAGCTATCCGACCAAAAGCATTGTGTAGATACAATACAATCCCCATCAAAATTCCAACATGATACTTCAAAGACCTTAAGAGGCTATTTATCAACTTCATATGGAAAAAAACCCAGGATAATTAAAAAAATCCTGAACAATAAAGAACTCCTGGATGCCATGATACCCTATTCAAGTTATTCTACACAGCTATAGTAATAAAACCCACATGATATTGGCATCACAACAAACAATACTGATCAATGGAATTGAATTGAAGACCTAGACATAAATCCACACACTTATGGACACCTTATTTTTTATTAAGTTGCCAGAAATACACACTGGGGAAAGAAAGTGTCATCAACAAATGGTGCTGGTCTAACTCAATGCTTTCAGTAGAAGAATGTAAACAGATTCTTATTTACTACTCTGCACAAGACTTAAGTTCAAATGGATCAACAACCTCATCATAAAAACAGATACATTGAACCTGACAGAAAAAAATTGGAGAATAGCTGGGACACCTTGGTATACTAGACAACTTCCGGAACAGAGCATCAACTGCACAGGGAGTACAATCAGTGATTAATAAACGGGATCCCATAAGGCTGAAAAGTCTTCTGTAAGGCAAAGGATACTGTCAGTCAGACAAAGCAGCAGCTTACAGGATGGGAAAAATTTCTTTTTACTAACTCTATCTAATACAGGACTAAAATCCAAAATATATAAAGAACTTAAGAAACTACATATCGAAAAACCAAACAATTCAATTAAAAATGAGATATATATCTAAACAGAGAATTCTCAATAGAGGAATCTCAAATGGCTGAAAAAACATTAAAGTGCTCAGCATCCTTAGTGATGAGGGAAATGAAAATCAAAATTACTTTGAGATTCATCTTACACCTGTCAAAAGGCTACAATCAATAACAAAAATGATAGGTCATGCTGGCAAGGATGTGGGGCAAGTGGAAAACTCTCCCATTGATGGTGTGAGTCCAAATTTATAGAGCCACTATGAAAATCAATATGGTGATTTCCCAGATAATGAAGACTGGATTTACTTCAAGAACAAGCTATACCACTCTAGGGTATATACCCAAAGGTCCCTCCATCCCCCTACAAGGATACTTGCTCAACCATATTTCTGTTTGGCTTTATTTATAATAGCCAAAAACTAGAAATGAGAAGTCTCTTATGTTGAGATGTTCTTGACCAAAAAAAAAAAAAAAAAAGATAAACAAAATGTGGAATGTTACCCTGTCAACTCAGCAGTTAAAAAAAATGGCATCCATCTTTTGAGGTCTTCGATTTCTTTCTTCAGGGATTTGAAGTTCTTGTCATACAGATCACTCACTTGCTGGGTAAGAGTTACACCAAGATATTTTATACTATTTGTGGCTATTTGAAGGGTGTTGTTTCCCTAATTTCTTTCTGAGCCTGATTATCATTTGTATAAAAAAAGGCTACTGATTTGTTTGAATTAATTTTATATCCAGCCACTTTGCTGAAGTTGTCTATCAGCTGTAGGAGTTCTCTGGTGGAAGTTTTGGGGTCACTTATGTATACTATATATCGTCTGCAAAGAGTGATATATTGACTTCTTCCTTTCCAATTTGTATCCCTTTGATCTTCTTTTGTTGTCTAATTGCTCTAGCTAGAACTTTAAGTACTTTATTGAATAGATGGGGAGAGAATGGGCAACCTTGTCTTGTCCTTGATTTTAATGAGATTGCTTCTAGTTTGTCTCCATTTAATTTGATGTTTGCTGTTGGTTTGCTATATGCTGCTTTTATTATGTTTAGTTATGCACCTTGTATCCATAATCTTTCTAAGACTTTTAACATGAAGGAGTGTTGCACTTTGTCAAAGGCTTTTTCAGCATCTAATGAGATGATCATGTGATTTTTTTCCTTCAGTTTGTTTATATAGTGGATTACATTGATGGGTTTTCATATACTGAACCATTCCTACATTCTTGGGATGAAGCCTACTTGGTAAATGATGGTTTTGATGTGTTCTTGGATTTTTATTGAATATTTTTGCATTGATTTTTATAAGTAAAATTGATCTGAAGTTCTCTTTCTTTGTTGAATCTTTGTGTGGTTTAGGTATTAGAGTAACTGTGGCTTTATAGAATAAATTAGGTAGTGTTCCTTCTGTTTTTGCTTTGTGGAAAGAGCTCCCATGCTCATTGATTTGTATGATTAACATAGTGAAAGTGGCCATCTTTCCAAAAGCAATCTATAGATGTAATGCATTCCCCATCAAAATTCCAACACAATTCTTATTAACATGGAAAGAGCAAATTTCCAGTTCTTATGGAAAAATGAAAAATCCAGGATAGCCAAACAATTCTCAATCAAAAGGTCTTCTGGGGGAATAACCATCTCTGACCTCAAACTGTACTACAAAACAACAGTGATAAAGACCACATGGTATTAGTACAGAGACAGACAGGTCAATCAATGGAATAGAATCAAAGACTCAGAAATAAACCCACACAATTATGGATACTTGATCTTTGACAAAGAAGCCAAAAACATACAATGGGAAAAAAGAAAGCATCTTCAGTAAATGGTGCTGCTCTAACTGGTTGTCTATATGCAGAAGAATGAAAATCTATCCATATTTATCACTTTGCACAAAGTTCAAGTCCAAGTAGATCAAGGACCTCAACATAAAACCAGATAACACTGAATCTAATAGAAGAGCAAGTGGGAAAAAAGCCTTGAGCTCATTGGCACAGGTGGTAAATTTCCTGAACAGAACACCAGTGGCTCAGGCTCAACAACTGATAAATAGGACCTCATGAAACTGAAAAGCTTCTGTAAGGCAAAAGACCATCAATAGGACAAACTGGCAACCTACAGATTGGGAAAAAAATCTTCACTAACCCTACATCTTATAGAGGACTATTATCCAAAATATATAAAGAACTCAAGAAGTTAACCTCTGAAAAACCAAATAACCCAGTTAAAAAATGGAGTACAGAGCTAAACAGAGAATTCACAACAGAAGAATCTCTAATGGCTGAGAAGTACTTAAAGAAATGTTCAAAGTCCTTAGTCTTCAGGGAAATGCAAATCAAAATGATCCCGAGATTCCACCTCACACCAATCAGAATGACCAAGATCAAAAATTCAGGTGACAGCACATGCTGGTGGGGATGCAAAGAAAGGAACACACCTCCATTTCTGATGGGACTGCAAACTTGTACAACCACTCTCAAAATCAATCTGGCAGTTCCTCAGAAAGTCTACCTGAAGACCCAGCTATATCACTCTTGGGCTTATACTCAAAAGACACCCCATAATTCCACAAGGACATGTGCTCCACTATGTTCATTGTAGCCTTATTTGTGATAGCCAGAAGTTGAAAACAACCCAGATGTCCCTCAACCAAAGAATGGATACAGAAAATATGGTTTACACAACGTGATACTATTCAGCTATTAAAAAGGAGGACTTTATGAATTTTGCAGGCAAATGGATGGAACTAGAAAATATCATCCTGACTGAGGTTACCCAGACCTCAAACGACATGCATGGTATGTACTCAATGATAAGTGGATATTAGCCAAAAAGTACCTAGGATACAACCCGCAGACCAGAAGAAGTGTAACACGCAGAAAGGCCCAAGAGAGAATGCTTCAATCCCAATTAGAAGAAGAAAGAAAATAATTACGGGAGGCAGAGGGAAAGAAGGACCTGAGTAGGAGGGGGTGGGGAAGGGGAGCAGGATCAGGTATAGGGCGGGGAACAGGAGAGAAGCCCAGAAGGCTAGGAGAAGGAATGGAAATAAGCAATCTCCAGTGGTAGAAGGTAGGGGGACCCTCTAGAAAGTACCAGAGACCTGGAGGTGAGAAACTGTCCAGACTCAAGGCGGGTGACCTTAGCCAAAAAGCCCAATGATGGGGAGAGGGAACTTGAAGAGCCCACATCCAGTAGAAAGACAGGGGCTCAAGTTGAGGGACAGAGTTACTAACCCACAGTCAAAATTTCTGACTTAGAATTGTTCCTCTCTAAATGAACTGGAGGGAGGGACAAAAATGGAGAAGAGACTGAAGACAGGAGCCTAGCATGGCTGGCCTCTGAGAGGTTCTAACAGAAACTGACTGAGATGGACACAGAAACTTTCACTCAACCATTAGACTTAAGTCAAGGACCCCAATGGTTGAATTAGGAGAAGGACTGAAGAAGCTGAAGGGGGTGGGAGCAACTCCATATGAAGACCAGCAGTCTCAACCCCAGGGAGCTCCTAGAGACTGAGCCACTGACCAGGCACCATACACAGGCTAGTCTCTGACACACATATAGCAGAGTACTGATTGGTTTGACCTCAATGGGAGAAGAGGCCCCAGGAATGGAGTGACCTGCTGGTGGGGAGAAACAGCCTCTAGGGGGCAAGAGGGAAGAGGAGTGGGATGAAGAACTGTGGGAGGAGGGACTGAGATGGCAAGCAATGGCTGGAATGTAAATAAATAAAACATATTTTAAAAATTGACATAATGAAATTTGCAGGTGAGGTAACTGAGACCCAGAAAGATCATTCACTTATAGGTGGATATAATCCATTAAATAAATGATAAGCAACTTACAATCCATAGACTCAGAGCGGTTAGGTAAAGAGATCAGGAGTTTAGAGGAGTTCAGGAATCTCTCTGGGAGGGGGAAATTCAGATTTTTGGGGGCAGACTGTAGGCAGGTGGTGATGGGAATGGGGGGATCAGGTAAAGGGAAATTGGGGTGGAGGGAGAGAGTGTGAAGAGAGATGGCTGCTATTGGGGTAGAATTTGGAAGATGGTGTGAAAACCTAGTCCAGTGGGAACTTCCTGGAATCTATGAAGGTGAACTTCATGAGGACTCCTAGTAATGAAGGCTATGGAGTCTCAACCACCTGCCTTCTCTTGTTGTCAGGTAAGGTTTCTAGTGGTGGGACTAGGTTGCAGTCAGTTGAGTTGATGGTCAAGGGAGTCTCATAAAAATCCTCAAACGAACTGCTGTTGTTAAGACAAAGACAGCTTCAAACTGACAACAGAGACCCCACTGGAGCACAACACCCACACAACTCACTGAACAAGGAAAAGTAGAGCTGGTGCCTACATGGAGCCTTCATCCCTTGGCAAGGGATTGCATCCAAAGACCTAGGTATATGAGGTCTGGCTGGAATGCAGACACACCCTGCACTACAGTGTGATCTGGTTGGAATGCAGACATACCCTGGGCTATAGTAGGATCTGGCTGGAATACAGACACACTCTGCACTGCAGTGTTATCTGGTTGGAATGCAGACATACCCTGGGCTATAGTAGGAGCTGGCTGGAATACAGTTACACCCTTAGTACATACCTTTAATCCCAAACAATGAAAGTTTGTTTGTAAGGTTAGTTTATAGAAAGAAGCAGCCATGTTTGAAAGTGACATCTAATTGAAGGGCTGACAAAGTGACAAGTCAGGGGAGTTGACAGAATAAATGAGACAGAATACACTAAACTTTCTTGAGAGCAGACTGGAATGAGAGGCTAGACACAGGTGATGGTGATGTGTGTGTGTGTATGGCAGGTTTTACTGGGTCAGTTTTACAGAGACAGGTTGCAGGTGAAGACAGAATAGGGCAGAGAATGAGAAAGAATCAGAAGATTAGAACAGGATCCCTGAGTTAGTTTGAGGGCAAGCAGAGCAATTCAGTTAGAAGCTGAGCTTGTATCAGTAAGCTTGGAGAGGAGTTTTGAGCTCAGAAAGAACTAGAAAGAGTGAGATTTAGCAGTAAGTCTCTGAGACTGAGGCAACAATTACATTGGGTGAATAAAAGTTACTTTTATAATAATCTGTCTTGCCACAAAATATGCTAGGACAATGGTGACACAGAACTTGTGGGTGTAACCAATTAATGTCTGATGTGACCTAAAGCCCACTCCATGAGATGGAACCTATATCTGACAATGCTTCAGCAATAAAGAACTAGAGATTAGATGGCACAAAGACCTATGATGAAACCAAACACTGCTGCTATTAAAAAAATCCAGGAAATCATATTTGGCTATGCTCATAGATCAGTGCCTTTTCCAGTCATCCTCAGAACTGCTTTCTCCAGCAGCAGATGGGTACAGATGTAGAGACCAATGGCCAGACATTATGTGAACAGGGAGTCTAACTTGGAGATCTCCATCAAATCCCTGCCCTCAGAGATCAGGAACTCTTTTGGATGTGGTGGCATAAAGACTGCAAGTACTAGCGGGGATGGAGGATACCAGGAGAACAAGGCCCTCTGAATCAACTAAGCAAGGCACATATGAGCTTAAAGATACTCAAGCAGCAAACAGGGGGTTGACATGGGTCTGTACCAGTCCTCTGCATATATATATTATAGCTAATAACTTAGTTTTTGTATGTGACTCCTGACTGTGAGAGCAAATATGTCTCTGACTCTTGTGCTTGCTCTTGGGACTCTTTTCCTCCTCTGAGTTGCTGTGTCCAACTTTGATATGATAGCTTTTGCTTCATATTATTATAGTTTATTTTGTCTTGTTAGGTTGTTATCTCTTACAAGCCTCTTTTTTTTCTACTGACAGTAAAGGAGTAGATCTGGAAAGCAGGGAGGTGGGCAGGAACTGGGAGGAGTAGGAGAAAAAACCATAATAAGGATATGTTGTATGGTAAAATGATCTATTTTAAAATAAAAGTAAAAATATAAGAAAAAATAAATTAGGTCAAATATAACAAAAGGATATGAAAGTAGAAGAGATTATTTGAGAAGAAGATCAATGAGGACAAGAGTGAAAAATGGGGATTAAAATGATCCACACATATTATGTACACAGATTGAAATGCCCTAATAAAACACATTCTTATATGTAGTTAGTATATGCTAGTAGACATTGTTTAAAAGTATGGGGCATAATAGAGGGTGATTTGGTTCCTTTTCTGGAAAGGATTTGCAGCATTGCAAGATTCCAGATAGCTTTCATAGGACATGGCTGTTCGCCTTTCTGTTTTTCTGCAATTCCATACTCCAGCCAAGGAATTCCTCACCAGACACTGAATAGATGGAACTTCTTGCTCCGGGATTTTCAGCCTCCAAATTCTGAGCCAAATAAATCCCTTACACAGAGAAACCCTGTTTACACAAACAAAAAAAACAAAAAAGTGCCCGACCTCTGATATTTTTTATAGCCCCAGATAAATGGACCGATAATACATGCCTTGTCTTGTTTTTGAGAACTAGGATACTGAAATGGAAGATAGTTTTTTTTTAGCATGTTAAGAATGTGAGTGATAAAAACTGATTCATTTTTGTGAATGGGAATGATTTCATGTTGTCATGGAAAGAAATGGTTTCAGCTTGAGGGCATGGCTGCTTCCACAAAGCACTGTGGGATAACCTCAAAGTTCAAGACTCCTTTGAGAAATCTCCCTTTATTATCATAATCTGCATAATTTAAAGTTTGTGCCTCACCAGCAATAATTTAATTCCTGGCTTGCTGCTGATTTTCCCAAGGATCTTAATTTTCATGAAGTACAGTTCTAGGTTAATAGAAAAGCTATGATTAGTTTTTAGTTTTATAAATGTAGAATAAAAGAAAAGTGTATCTTTGTTATGAGTCGCTTAAAATGTGGAGTTGTGTAATACAGGCAGCAAGGAACACTTACAGCTCAATAAATCACATTTTATAAGTAAGAAAAACTAATAAGGTGTAAACACCAGACATAATTTTTCCTCTAAGGATACAGTTTTTAAAATCTAATGGAAAAATCCCCATGTAGATAGCTAAGAATGTGTGTGTGTGTGTGTGTGTGTGTGTGTGTGTGTGTGTGTGTGAAATCTGGTTACTTTTACAGTTTTCAGGAATGGAATTTACTCAGTAGAATGTTTTTGAACTGCTTAGTCACCCTGACTTCCAGTTGAGTATTTCTTTCCCTAATAAGATCTTGACTCTACGTGAATGTCATCGTCTCAGCCTTTCTCATCCTGGTACAAAACTGAAAGAGCTGCAACAAACTTGGAACCAACATGCAGGTGGTCAGTCCTTCATATTTCTAAACCACTTCCTCATTAAAACCTAATAAACATGGAACTACTTGCCATGGTCTGAGATTCACTTGTCTCAGAAAACCCCTTAGTCTTGATTTCAAAACCCCCGAAGAGGCCTGGGGCAGAGGCCTTCTCATAAAGGGCATAGAGGAAGGAGGGGCAGCCATGGTCTTCTTCCCCTCCCTCCTGTTTAGCCTCCGAATTCTCCATCTATTTTGCATGGGGCACAGCCTCTGATCCTGTGTGGGGCCCCCAAGAGGGAGAACTTGGGCTCCAGTTACTGATGACCAGAGCAGACTCTCCAACACTGGGTTGTGTGGCTGGTATGGGAAACACTTCATGAGTCACCTGCCACCACAGATTAGGTTTTGGGTGATATCTGTCCACTTGAGGCTTAGAACAGACCACACCAGACCAAACAGTTCCAAGTGGGGTTTATTCAGGAGATAGGGCAAAGATGCCGGGGGCGGGGGGGAGAAGAAGAGGAAGAAGATGGAAGAAGAAAGGAAAGAGAGAGAGAGGTCAAGGGGGTTCTGCCAGGTGAAGGTGGGAAGTAGCCAGGTGGATTCTGAGAATGTATGGCGGTTGCCTTGGCAATGATGTGAGGGTTGCCTAGATGTGATGTCACTGAGTTTGGAGCCTGATACCAACATACCCCCCCCCTTTCTTCTTATAAAGACAAGAAAAAAGGGGGAGGGGAAGCCAATGGTGAAAGGGGAGTCAGGGTGCCTTGTCTTTTAAACTACTTCCTGTGGTGTTGGGGCATAGTCCACTGTGGGGCATAGCTGGCTTTCACTATCAGGGTTTACTTGTGTGTATCAGGTTCCTTTGTGGACAGCGGCTGATAATCCTGTAACAGGAACTGATTAATAGTTTGGTTAGAAATAATAACGCCAGGAGGATGACTAAAAAGGGTGTTACAAAAGAGAGTATCTACTTTTATATAGGGTTTTTAAAAATCTCAGAACTGGAGGTCTTAAATTCCCTGAAAACAACATTCTTCTTGGAGGAACCAGTGAAGACCATCTTCTTTAGCTGTCAGCTAGCCCCTGTTGGTTCTGAAGCACCACAGCTGGAATTCTGCGGGTCTTGTATGTAGAAATGAATGTCTTGCAGTGTTGATAGAAGAAGTGGTTGGTCCGTGAACCTAGCATATGTATCTGAGAAGACCAATATGGGCAGCAGCCCCCGCAATCGTCTGGCCAGTTTCTACAATAATCTTCTATCTGGTCAGAGAGAAAGCAAGTATAGAGAAGATAATATTAGATGGGATGACAGGTATAGGGATGATAGCAGTTTGGTGTGGAGAGGTATGGAGGAAGGGGATGTCTCAGCGGGCCCATGCAGAGGCGTCTCTTCCCACTGAGGGACCAACCACACACCAGTATAGTATAGAATAGAGTTTATTCAGGGAATGGGGAGGGGAGCCAGGAGG
>NW_021604564.1:17945799-18008988 GCF_004785775.1 Grammomys surdaster | reverse complement strand
AATAGAGGCAGGGGAGAGGGGGGGAGGGGGAGGGGTGGGGGAGGGGGAGGGGAGAGGGAAAAGAGAAGTAGAGGAGTAGAGGCTGGCTATGAGCATGTGGAGAGAGGGGGAAGGGAAGGGGGAAAGAAGGGGTGAGGGGACAGAGAGAAGCAAGAGGCAAGAGATAGCAAGAAATCAAGAGAGAGAGAGAGGAGGGGGGTAAGCAGCCCCTTTTATAGTGGGCCAGGCCTACCTGGCTGTTGCCAGGTAACTGTGGAGGTGGAGTTTAGCTAGAAAATTCCTGAGATGCTGCAACTGTAGGGCAGAGCTGGGCTAGGGGAGAAGCGAGCAAACTGTGACTCAGCTGTGCAGACTTTTGATTTTCTTCCTGATGTTCCCTAGACAATTGAACTAGCTTGTGCCCTGATTACTGACCCATGCTCATTTTCTATGATAAGTGTGCATTAAGACACAAATTTTGTGGTAATTTTTAGATAATGAGTAAGTAACTAATGCAGCGGTTCAGAAGTGTATTCTGTCACTTACTGCCTTAAGTGAAGGGCTATACAGAGCGCTGGCTTGCTTTCTTTTAAAAATCCTCCCACCCTCCAGGCCTGTTTTTCTCCCCTGGGAGCGCAGTCTCCAGTGTTTCCCACAGGTTCAAGCTAGGTGGACCTAAGAGAGCCCTATTCCTCTTCCATCAAGTGAGCGTCGCCATTTACTAAAATAACACTTGAAAGTCACCAAGTGTGTGGAAGTCTGATGTTAGTCCTCCTGATCCCTGCTGTGGCTTCACTAGGAACTGTTTCCCGCGGGCCTGGTTCCAGGTGCTGTTTTGAGAGGTTACAGAGACATGATGATTTTGTCTATAAAGTTGGTCTTTGAGAACTGCACAGTAGACTTATAAGAATATGGTAGGCTCAATGGGATGGCTGGACAGATAAGGGTGCTTGCCACCACGTCAGATGACCTAAGCTTCATTCCTGGGACCCACAGGGTAGAAGGAAAGAAATGACTTCTGCAAGTTGTCCTTTTATATTTACACTGTGACACGTTACCCCCTGCTGACTAAGGTAAATTTAAAATGTAAAATAAAAACGTTCCAAAAATGTCACAATGTTTTGAACAAGTTTATAATTTTGCATTTGGCTGTATTCATAGCTTTCCTTTGCTGCCTGTTTCCACAGGGGACAGATGTGTGGAGTCTTCTTGGGGGACATGGGGCACTGGGAGTGGACCTTGAGATTTATAGCCTAGTCATGCTTTTGGTCCTCACTCTGCTTCCTCATTATAGCATCAGGTAATATGGAGTCTCAGTTGCAGGCTTCTGCCTTCCTACCATGATGTACTGGAACCCTTTAAAATATGAGCTGGAACAAACCCTTCCTCTGTCAAATTGCTTCTTGTCAGGTATGTATGTAGTCACAATGATGAGAAGTGGCTAATACAGTCTCCTTTAGATGTAGCCATGGAGTGACCTATAGCCTGCTGCGTCTTGTTCCAAAGTTTATTGCTCATTGTAATTTTTCCCTATTCTTTCATCAAAAGCCTTCAGTTAAAATTCAGACTGTACATATTTTTGTCTATAAAGACTAGAGAAAGCTCAGCAGTTTTTCAGAAAGACAACACGTGTCATCAGTCAGTTAATTACCCAGTGCTCATTTAGCCTTACTTTTGATAGTCATGTGTGAGCCCATCTTCATAGAGTCTGTCAGCATCTGGTTTTAAGGAGGGAAGCTGTCATACTGTGAACAGCCTATGCAAAGGCCCAGCTGTCAAGGATTAGGGGACAACCTCAGCCTGGCAGATAGCCAGACACCTAAGATTTCAGTTTGAGAATTTGAAAGCCACTGGATTCTTCCAGTCACCAAATGAACTTGAAAGCAGATTGTCTAGTCTCCCAAGCTCAGGGTAGCCCCACCCACAGCTGCTGCTGTCCTTGGTACTCATCCCTGGTACTGGTATCTTCAAAATGGAGTTTTCACTGAAACTGGACTACACTTCCACTGATAGCTTCTCCTGGGCTCTCTTCAGGGACTCTGACTCTGACACATGGTACCAACTGTCACCTTCTCTTTATGACTCCTTCAATTTTGGGATGTCTACTGCAACTTTGAGATGCAAAGTTAGGATGCTAAGTGTAATTACAGACGCCCAGCTCTTTGCCTTCTTTCCCAGTTCTTTGTTCTTGTTTACAAAATATATCCCTCTGCGCAGAGTCATGGATATTCACAACTTTTGCTGAAACATAATTTTTTTCTTTCCAGATCTATAAGACCATCATAGAGTGAAATGAGTCAAAAGAAACCTATAAAATTCTAAGCAAAGAACTTAGCTTAAAACTTGTAACAGAAAGATTAATAGTTAAACAAAATCCAAACAAACCTGTCCATGGAAGCAACAATAGGTCTCTATAGTATATTGAATTAGGATGGGTTTACATAGAATGATTTTTTATTCTAAAACTTTTAGATAAGATTTAAAGTTTTATTTTAATATTAAGAGAGCTTCAATTCAAAAAGTATAATTTTAAGGCTAAATTTAACAGTTAAAACTATAAAATCCTAATATTGTCAAAGCTACTAACTTGTTTTAAACTACTAATGACAAGACATCCAAGGTAATGTTCAGTCACCTGATAAATGATCAAATTTTTGAATATGATCAGAACTATGCTTGTGGTCACGCTAGGTACAAATGCCATTTATTTTCAGGGACAAGCTTTACTTAGCCTTCTGAGTATGGTTTCAAGATAACTCCTGGAGCAAGTAACTAAAAACAAGTAAAGTTAACGTAAAATCAGATATACTTAATAAGTTCAATGTTGGTTCTCAAATTCCTCAGAGATCTTCTGAATATGGCATTTACAATGTTTAATAAAAAATTTCCCATGACAGACAAGACTGCAAGATCCCAGAGGCAGCCCCAAGGACTCCTGAAAAGAGGACTATGAAGCAAAAATGACAACATCTAAGTTGTGGTAAGGCTAATCACTGGCAAAGAATTGCTCTGTGCCTCACCTACCAACAGGATCCTGCCCAAACTGCAGATAAGCAGGATATTGGAGATTTGACTGCCTGTCGTCGTCTTCCAAGGCAGGCTGGTCTCTTAAATTCTTCATCTACAAAAAAGTCTCTGAGATCCTTCAGTCTGGCAGCTGAAGCTTAGTGCTGCTCTGTGTGACAATAAAAACTTACTGCTGTCCTGTAAGCCTGCCAAAGACTGATTACCTCTGTTCCCAGGACAACCCTGGAGGAGCCTAGGGTAACAATCTAGGTAAGTCCCTATCATTTTAATTGATACAGAGGCCAGTTGAATTACTTTCTGTTCAAATTTATTTTTCTCAGATCTCTGATGATGATAATGGGTAACTGTAGCTTTGTCAGTATAACAATAGCAAGCAAGCAGTTCCTTCCACCAAGGCTGCAGCTGCCCACTGACCCATTTCACACATGGAAATAAGACCTTTCCCTTTTAGGGCTCCTGGGTCTCCTGATGAAATGGCAGACCCATACAGTTTACCTTGCTGACAGGCTTCACGAGAGAGAGAGAGAGAGAGAGAGAGAGAGAGAGAGAGAGAGAGAGAGAAAAGTTTCAATGTAAATTATACTATCCCTTTATTGAAAAAAATTCTTCTCAATGATCTTAGTAATTAGCCAACTATGTCTCATGGTAAATAATTAAAAAAATAGAGTTTATAAAGGCTATGAAGGTCTAGGGAAATGGTTTAGGGTGAAGGTTGTAAAGGTCTAAGGACATAAAAGATTAAATAAGCTATAAGAGTTTAAGAAAGTAATTTAAGACATATAAAGGTATGAGGATATGAAAGCTTAAGTAAATTGTGAGGGTCAAAGAAAATGATTTAAGGTATATAAATGCAAGTTATAAAGGTCTAACAAAATGATTCAAGGTACATATATATATAAAACAATTTAAAATATTTCAGATTTCTTTCCCTTTTACTATGCTACTATTATATTAAGATTTTAAAGTTCAGAGTTTTGACATAAATAAGTGAATTGAGATTTTTTTCTCCCAAGCTCCTGTGGTGGTTTGGATAAGTACAGCCCCCATAGACTCATGTATTTGAATGGTTGGCCCATGGGGAGTGGTACTATTAGGAGGTCTGGATTTGTTGTAAGAAGTGTGTCACTGTGGGGGTGAACTTTGAGGCCTCATATGCTCAAGTATTGATTGTTCCAGCAAAGCAAAGATTTGACTTTGGTGGGTCTTGTCTGTTAACCAGTCCCCAGGCTTCCACTCTAGCTGACCAGAACCATAAGTTCTTAATTCAAATCATCACATAAATGGCCCTGATAGTCTTTGCTTCCCTCAGAAACTTCACAGCCAAGCCTGCATTGTCTACACTGTTCTTAGCATTACCTTCCAAGTCACTACAATAGCCTGTTAAGTTCTGAAAACTCAATATTCAGTTTTAAACTCCTTTCCCAATCCTCCCCAGTGCACAACCAGGCCTGTTACAGCAATGTTCTAGGAGTCTGGTACCGATTTCTGACCGAGTTAAAGTTTCTATTGGTGTGATAAAACATCATAACCAAAAGAAACTTTGAAATGAAAGTGCTTACTTCAGCTTATACTTCTAAATTATAGTCTATCACTGAAGTAAATTAGGGCAGGAACCTGGAAGCAGGAACTGAAGTAGAGGCCTTGTAGGGCTGCTGCTTACTGGCTAACTCCTCATGGCTTGCTCAGCCTGCCTTCTTATAGCATCCAGGACTGCCTTCCTGAGGGTGGTACCTCCCACAGTGAACTGTACCCTCTCACTTCAATCATAAATCAAGAAAATGCCCCACAGGCTTACTACAGGTCAGTCTGTTGGGGATATTTTCTCAATTGGGGTTCTGTCTTCCCAAATGACTCTAGCTTGTGTCAAATTGTCATAAAACTAGCCAGTACACCCACTATGATAGTCTCTATATTTGAACTTTTAATTGAGATAACCTTTTCCTTCTTTAGTTGATTTTATGAGATATTTTGTTACATCAACATGAACACCAACTAATTTTGGCAAACGCAAATCCTGAGATAACACCAAGAGATAGTATCTGTTTCCCAAGGCTTATAGAATATTGATTTAAGATCATGGACTGTAACTTTAATAAAATGGATGTCATCACAGACATAAACAGTCCAAGATTTAGGTAGAAAGTGGAAAGTTTTCATAAAAATTATGATAAATTTAAAATATAATTATTATCAAGAATAATCAGTCTTAACTTTTTTGTATTTATTAACAACTTAGCCTGTGAACTGTGAGACATTTTGGTTTTGACATCAAAGCAGTAATGTAACTCAATTTCATACATAATGTATTTTGTTTTTGAACTGTGCATTCATAAGCACATTTTAATGCATAATTAAACTAAATTCATTTGGTTTATTTTTTTTCACTTTTGGCCATCATCTACTCAGAGTGACTTGCATTTATGAATGCTTCAGTAAGTCAATAATGAGGCAAGGAGTCATTTTCATAAATTAAAACAAAACACAACCAAAAAGTAAGTGTTTTGCATGCTGGGGAAAAGGATGCATTATTCTTGACTTTCAGAAATGTTTGGTTTTCTATCTGCCTGAGAGGTAGTTTGAGTGTCCTCCTTCTGATCTTTTGGCTACATTGCATGATTTCATTCTGAGATTGTAGGATAGGAAACAGATAGACAGAAACATATTGATGGGACTAAAGTTGAGTAGTCATGTATGAGTTCAGAAAAGAAAAAAAAAAAGAATGTCTCCCACTTCCCAAGTATAACAAATGGAGCAGTTAAAAGCTTTATAACTGCCTACTTCACAGTGAAGGGTAGGTTCTTCTCATTTAGCTATAAACTGTGACACACACTTGCCTTATTAACAGAAAATGTGTGTGTGTGTGCCCCTGTGTTTATCTATAATTTTAAACAACATCAGAAATGGTGTATTGCCTGTAGAGCTTTAGAGTCATGGATGGTTTAGAGACTGCACCCCTACATCTCATGTAACCATGCCTTCTTCCATCTAGATTACAGACTTCAGAAGACTCAGGAGTTCTCAACTCATAGTCACACAATCCAGGAAACAGGGCTGACACTCAGCTCTAGCTGATTTACAGCTCCAATGCTGCCATCTCTGTATTCCACTTCTGGTGTAACTGGTAGTAACTGTGGGAACTGCATCTCTGGAGTAAGGAAAGGAACAATTCCTGGAAGCAGAAGGAAGGGTTGAGGATGGGGAGGATGGAATTAGGGACAGTCTGGGAATATATCTTTATTCTAAAAGGAAAGTTTAAGTGAATGACCTAGAGAATGGTTTGAAATCAAAAGACATTCTGTAGAAGGGCATGCAGAAGGAACAACAAATGGCTTTATAATTTATGGAATGCAACCCACTGGTTAGCACAATCACAATGGGTGTGCCTTGGAGGACTATGTGTCCTGAGGACTTCATGCTGTTGGGGAGTTTTGCTTTGCTTGTTATCTTCACATTCCTCTTAATCTAAGAACTGTATGAAAACTCTAAAGGGGCTTCTAGTCCCTCACTGCACAGTACCTCTGGCACTCACAGTAATAATGCTTGATCTCTTTCAGGCATTGCTGCTGGAGCAGATTAATGATTCAATCCCCACCCTAGAAAAGAACTTAGATATGTAGATTGTCAGCAATGACCATTGCCCTTAGAAAAGATTTGGAAAAATAAATTGTTAATGAAGTTAGGTTAAGATGTTTTTGCTAATGGCTTTGATATAGAAAATCTTGTGGACCAATTTCAAGTTCAGAAAAACACAGTCTTAACAGTTAAGCTAGGGATTTTTTAAGGTCAGGGAACAAAAACAATGGCAGCACTGGATGATGTAATTCTTTTGCTGTAGCTGGGCTGGTGATCAAGGTAATGAATTTTTTATACCTGTTTTTGCCCTCAGCTTCCTAATATGATTTAATAAAAACTGCTGATGAGTGGATGTGTAAGTAGAAATGACTGTTTTTTTTATATAAAGGTTTAAACTTGTGATTCTTTAAAGATGCTTATAAGATTACTTTTACAGATAAATAATAAAACAATTGATCCTTTCTTTGTAACCACAAATTGCTGCCTGCCAGTAAGAAAAACTGGTTAAGAAAACTACCTCGCTTGCTCACAATTTGTTAATCTATAACAAGTTGGTAATTACAAATGCATATGTGTTGGGAGCCAACTCCTAGCCGAAAGTGGCTATCATCTATGCAGCCATCTCAGGCCATATACCCTGACAAGAGACTTGTTTTCAACAGCCCGAAACAGCTGAGCACACTCTGATAAACATCTTGTTTTTCTCACATATCTTGTTTTGCTGTTTAGTGCCCCCAGCTGCAAGGCGCACGTGATATCCACGCTGCTGAGCGCACGTGGTCTCCTCACTGCTAGCTAGGTGCACGTGATATCCACGCTGCAAGGCACATGACGTAGTGCCTTCAGCTGTGCTTGTCCATGAGGGCAAGGCACGTGGTAAAGGGTATAAATACCCAGGATTTCCTTCCAATAAACGAGACTTGATCAGACTCCCTGTCTTGTCTCCATTCTTCGCGTCTCCGTCCCCACTCTCTCTCTTGCTAGGCTCTGACCCTCGGACCGGAGCAGCAGAACGGGCGGTTACAAAATGGCCCCAGAACGTGAGGCAGCTCGGGTTGCTACAAAGTGGCGCCTCAACGTTGGAGCTCCAGTAAGCGGGATACAGTGAAGGACAGCGGACAGCGGGAATTGGAAGCGTGCATCCTCACTCCTGCGCTGGAGACCCTGCTGACTGACCCGAACAGGCAGCAACACATATGGGTTATTGGGAATAATTTGTTTTCTTTACCCATACTATATAATGTTTTTTCATGTGAATGTATTGGGGAACTCACTGTCATTTCATACTCATTCATTAGAAGAAAAATAGAATGTTATAATTCTATAATATATAATTATTATAATAGAATTATATATAATTCTATAATGTGAATTATAATTCACATTATAATTCTATACTGCTTAAAACATTTTGCTGGGATATATAAGCTGTGGGAGGAAAACAAAAGGTGTTGGAGCCTGCTCATTGGAGTTCGCTCCATCCGGCAATATGTATGTGTGAATATCCATATGTGTGTAAAATGCTTGGAACTGCTTGTTGGGGCTTGCTCCGTTCATCCAATATGTCTGTCTGTCTGTCTGTGTGTGTATGTGTGAAGTTGTTGAAGCTTGTCTTGCTTTATAGACTTAATGTGTCTCTCTGTATGTGTGTGCATGACTCCCCTCAACCCCCTTCTCTTCTCCTTCTCGCCAGTCCCCCCAAAATTTAAAGACTGTTTTTCACCTGTCACAGGGAGCACCAATCCCAGTAAATCAAGCTGTATTCCGTCAGAGAAAAGTTAGCTGAGTAATTCTAGTTATTGGCTGCTATCGCAGTAGCCCCCACCAACCCCCATCCGTTGCTACCTGAACCAGCCGTCTACTAGCTCTATTAGTAGTGGCTTCCACTGACTGCTATTAGCACACACCCCATTCACCAACCCCACACTTGACCTTCCTCAGTTAAGTCTGTGGTGTCAAAGATAGCTAACATTTATTAAATACATACTTTTAAACATATTATTGTTAACATGGCATTATTATATTATCCTATATTATATATTATTATACATGTTATAAAATACAATTTATTATTAGATAACATATTACTAAGTATATACTTTAGAAAAAAGAAATTAAGGTTAACTTGGGTCAGCTGACTTATTTTTTCCAGCTGTACAGATAGCCCCTGGTTTCCAGACCAGGGAATTTTAGATGTATAAACATGGGATACAAAAAGAATAGACTTAAACAATTGGTTTAGTAAGAATGGAGCTTAAGACAGCTCCTGCCAGGTTTTCTACTTGGAGCATGCTTAGAGAGACACTAGCAAGTAATAAGGAGCCTATGAACCCTACGGAACCTTCTGGTCCCCACCTCTACATAAAGGAGCTACCTTGTTCCCTTACTTAGATCCACCTTACTCAGGATCTAAGAACAATGTCCTTCCCTTGACAGAGGATTCTGAGGAAGGTTCTCAGGAGTTAGAAAAGTTGAGTTAGAGGAGGAGTCTGACTTCCACCAATCAGGCACCACCCACTACAGAGGTCTCACAGTTTCCCTAAACAGTGCCACCAGCTGGGGGAAGAAACATTCAAAACATGAGCAGAAACAGAACATTTTAGATTCAAACCATAATAATGGTCTAGTCCAGTCACAATTGTGAAATACTTTTTGCAATAACAAACTTTAGCTTGGCAATTTATTTTGCAAATAACTTTTGTTGTTATGTAAAACTAGGTCTCTCTGCTTTGGATTGTTGGTCCTACTGCCTGAGCCTCCCAAGTGCTGGGATTACAGGCAGGAGCCACCAGTTTCAGCTGGAAAATGAACCCTTAAATACTAGATTTTGAAGTCTTACTTTGGTGGATAAACAAACTATTGTGTTTTACATCATGCTCTGGTCATTCATGGGAAATTCAGAACACCAAGGACAATCTGTAACGTTGTTTGGTCATCTCTTACCATGGAGAAAAATGTCACAGTAGCTCTTGAGAAAGATTTTAATACATTTATTATAAGAGTTTAAATACATTTAGAGAATAACTAAATTGTGTTATTTCCATTTCTTTAAATTTTTAAAATTAAAGTATAATTATGTTATTTTCTTCTTCCCCTTCCTTTCCTCCAACTCTTCTTACATACCCAACCCCTCGCTCTATCTCAAGTTTTAGCTCTTTAACTGAGAGCAGCATCATGCTGTTACTTATCCAAACCCTTAACACAAAGTTATCATGGGGTCGTTACTGACCTTGGTGTCTCTCAGTCACCTATGCAAATGATGAAAAGCTCCTGACTTCTCCAGCAATCATCTTGCAAACCATCTTTGCTTTGTGTTACTCCTCAAGATTATATCTATGATACACTAATTTGGTAGTTGTCTTAGTCAGGGCTTCTATTCCTGCACAAATATCATGACTAAGAAGCAAGTTGGGGAGGAAAGGGTTTATTTAGCTTACAATTCCACATTGCTGTTCATCATCAAAGGAATTCAGGACTGGAACTCAAGCAGGTCAGGAAGCAGGAGCTGATGCAGAGGCCATGGAAGGATGTTGCTTACTGGCTTGCTTCCCCTGTCTTGCTCAGCTTGCTTTATTACTGAACTCAAGACTACCAGCCTAAGGATGGTGCCACCCACAAGGACCTCCCAACCCCTGATCACTAATTGAGAAAATACCTTACAGCTGGATCTCATGGAGGCATTTTCTCAACTGAAGCTTCTTTCTCTGTGATAACTCCAGCTTGTGTTAAGTTGACACAAAACCAGCCAGTACAATTGACCCTTTGTCAATTTGACACAAACACATCACTAGTAAGCCTTGACCTTTACTTTCTTATTCATCCTCAAGATCTAAGTAACTTTAAAACTCCCACAGTCTCTGCAAATTCTTACATATTAAAATGTCAATCCCCTTAAAACATCCAATCTCTTTTAAAATTCAAAGTCTTTTTACAATTAAAAGTCTCTTAACTATGGGCTCCACTAAAATACTTTCTCCCTTCAAGAGGGAAAAAATATCAGGGCACAGTCACAATCAAGAGCAAAATCAAACTCCAACCGTCCAATGTCTGGGATCCACTTATGATTTTCTGGGCTCCTCCAAGGGCTTGGGTCACTTTTCCAGCCCTGCCCTTATTTTCCAGCCCTGCACACATGTTGTCTTCTAGGCTCCAGCTGCCTGTACTCCACTGCTGCTGCTGTTCTTGGTGATCATCTCATGGTACTGACATCTCCCAAACACTGCTGTCTTCCACTGCAACGAAGCTTCACCAATAGCCTCTCATAAACTCTCTTTATGGTGCCAAGCCTCAACTCCTTTGCATGACTCCTTCAGTCCTGGGCCATCAATTGCAGCTGAGGCCACACCTTCACCAATGGCTTTCCCTGGCCTCTCACAGTGCCAAGTCTCAGATGCTCTTCATGACCTCTGCATGCCTTCAAAACCAGTGCCACCTGGGTGACTCTTACACATTACCAAGTCCAGTCACAGCACGAGGTACAACCTTGGCTATCTCTGGAACACAGCCTCTTCGTGCTTTCAGAAAACACTTCCCAGAAGATTTCACCTCAACAATGCTGGTCTCTTCTTAGTCACTGCTAATTTCTTAGCTCCAGCTAACCCGCATCAATAGTCCCAGTAATGCAAATGTTTTGCTTTAGTAGTTCTGGTATCTTGTTAATCACAGCTGATTCTTCAGCCCCAGCTAAGACATCATGACCAAGAAGTAAGTTGGGGAGAAAAGAAGTCGAAGAAAACCTCAGAAGATGGAAAGATCTCCCATGCCCATGGATCGGTAGGGTTAGGATAGTAAAAATGGCCATCTTACCAAAAGCAATTCAATTCAATCCCCATCAAAATTCCAACTCAATTCTTCCCTGAGATAGAGCAATTCTCAACTTCATATAGAATAACAAAAAACCCAGAATAGCAAAACAATTCTCAACAATAAAAGAACTTCTGGAGGAATCACCATCCCTGACATCAAACAGTACTACAGAGCAATAGTGATAAAAACTGGATGGTATTGGTACAGAGACAGGCAGGTTGGAATAGAATTGAAGATCCAGAAATGAACCCACACACCTATGGTCACTTGATCTTTGACAAAGAAGTCAAAAGCATACAGTGGAAAAGGGAAAGCATCTTCAACAAGCGGTGCTGGTTCATGTGACTGTCAGCATGTAGAAGACTGCAAATTGATCCATTTTTATCTCCTTGTACAGTGCTCAAGTTCAAGTGGATTAAGAACCTCCACACAAAACCATATACACTGAGTCTAATAGAAGAGAAAGTGGGAAAGAACCTCGAACATATTGGCACAAGGGAAATTTTCCTGAACAGAACACCAATGGCTCAGGCTCTAAGATCAACAACTGACAAATGGGACCTCATGAAATTGAAAAGCTTCTGTAAGGCAAAGGAGACTGTCAATAGGGCAAGATTGGGAAAATATCTTTATCAATCTTATATCTGATAGAGGGCTAGTCCAAAGTATACAAAGAACTCAAGAAGTTAGACTCCAGAAAACCAAATAACCCAATTAAAAATAGTATACAGAGATAAACAAAGAATTCTCAACTGAGGAATGAAGTGGCTGAGAAGCACCTAAAAAAATGTTCAAAGTCCTTAGTCATCAGGGAAATGCAGATCAAAATGACCCTGAGATTCTACTTTTTGCTAATCGTAATGGCTAAGATCAAAAACTCAGGTAACAGCAGATGCTGGCATGAATATGGGGAAAGAGGAACACTCCTCCATTGCTGTGGGATTTCAGGCTGGTATAACAACTTTGCAAATAAATCTGGTGGTTCCTAAGAAAATTGGAAATAGCTCTACCTGAAGATCCAGCTATACCACTCCTGGGCATACACCCAAAAGATGCTCCACCATATCACAAGGACACATGCTTGACTACATAGCACCCTTATTTGTAATAGGCAGAAGCTGGAAACAACCCAGATGTTCCTTAACTAAAGAATGGATATGAAAATGTGGTACGTTTACACAATGGAATACTATTAAGCTACTAAAAATGAGGATTTCATAAATTTTGCAGGCAAATGGGTGAAATTAGAAAATATTATCCTGAATGAGGTAAATGAAACCCCAAAGGACATACATGGTATGTACTCACTGATAAGTGGATATTAGCCCCCAAACTCAGAATACCCATGATGCAACTCACAGACCATATAAAGCTCAACAAGAAGGAAGGCCAAAGTGCAGATGCTTCAAGCCCACTTATAAGGTGGAACAAAATAATTATGGGAGGTAGAGGGAAGGAGGGGATTGGGTGTGAGAGGGGAAGGAAAAGGAAAAAGGTGGGGCATGACCAGGTATGGGGGTGGGGAGACAGGAGAGAAGTTCAGAAAGCCAAGAGAATGAATATGTAGCAGTAGGGGCTATGAACAGGACAGAACCACTAGAAAGTTCCAGACACTAGAAATGCTAGAGGCTCTAGATTCAGTCAGAATGACATTAGCGAAATACCCAACAGCAGGGAGATAGAACCTGGAGAGAATAACTCCAGTAGATAGACATGGTCTCCAGTTGAGGGATGGGTCCACCCACCCATCTCAAAATTTTTAACCCAAAATTGTTTCTGTCTAAGGAAACGCAGGAACAAAAATGGAACAGAGACTGAGGAAAGGCCATCCAAAGACCACCCCACCTTGATATCCATCCCATCCAGAGATGCCAACCTTGACACTATTGCTGATGCCAAGATATGCTTGTAGACAGGAGCCTTTTATGGTTGTCTTCTGACTCTGCCAACACCTGACTAAGACAGATGCAGATATAGCCAACCATTGGACTGACCCCAGGAGCCCCAGTGGAAGAGTTAGGGGAAGGACTGAAGGAGCTGAAAGGGATTGTAACCCCATAGGAAGAACAACAGTATCAACTAACCAGACCCCTCAGAGTTCCCAGGGACTAAGCCACCAACCAAAGAGCATACATGGATGGGTCCATGGCTCCCAATACATATGTAACAGAGGACTACATCATCTGGCATCAGTGGGAGGGGAGATGCTTGGTCCTTTTGAGGCTTGATGTTCCAGAGAAGGGGGATGCTAGAGTGGTGAGGCATGAGTGAGGAAAGCACCCTGTTAGAGGCAAAGGGGAGGGGGTATGGGGTAGGGAGCTCTGGAGGGGTAACCAGGAAGTGGGGCAGCATTTGAAATGTAAATGAATAAAATAATTTATAGAAAATGTATTAAAATTGTACTTAAAATTAATTAAATTTGCAAAATGTTTAGTGGGTCAGTTCTACCACATTTAATATAACATCCTTGTAGAAGTTCATAAAGCAAAAGAACATTTTTCTCTCAAAGCCTGAAGAAAACTTAAATTTAAAATGTTACACAACAGTGTTCTTACAGGATTTCATTCTAAACCTTGTTTTTTGGTCATCAATATTATGGTGTTGAAGTTTTGGTCCATTTTAAGAAATCTCTGAAACTTCAATATATTTGCATATTTGATCAAATGTGCATACCCAAAATTACCCTTTTAGGCATATTTCCATAAATGTTTTATGAAGAAATGGAGTGCATTACTGGAATTTCACAACTATCTAGGCATTGACTTGTCCTTTATCTGAGGCATTAGTCACCTCAGTGGACAGATTAGTTTTCTTTCATCTAATATTAGAAAAATAGGTTTCCAATATGAAGCAAGTCGAGCCAAAGAAAATAGGATATAAGTGTTCTTATCAATTAACAATCTTCATAAAAGCTAAGTAACAAATAAGATCTTCAGGTTTAAAAAATTCCCAATTGCCTACAAGAAAATACTTAAACACAGAAAATATTAGGGAAAGATCAGTGTTACAACAGATGGATGGTCAGGAGTCTCCTGTGGGTCACACTTTAATATCTATCCTTTTTATTATTCTTCTCTCAGATATTAATCCTGACTATAGTTTTATCTTCATTCCCTCACCCAGAGCTCTCCCCACCACCAATCCTTTCTTTCAGATCTACTCCCACTTCACCTCCACTCAGAAAAGAGTAGTCCAGAGACATCAACTAAATATGGCATAACAAGCTATGATACTACCAGGCACGTATTCTCACATTTGGCTGAATGAGGCAACCCAGTAGGAGGAAAAGGGTCCCAAAGGGAGGCAAAAGAGAGACAGCCCCTGATAACACTGTTAAGAATTCCATAAAAATACGAAGCTGCACAACCATAGTGTATATGCAGAGGACCTAGGTGAGGCTCATATAGGCTCCCTGATTTCTGTGAGTCTTTTAGTCTCAGTCAGTTGATTCTATGGGCTGTGTTCCTGTGGCGTCCTTAATCCATCTGGTTCCTCCAGTCTTTCTTTCCCTTCCTCTGCAGAACTCTTTAATCTCCTCCCAATGTTTGTCTGTGGGACTCTGCATCTGCTCCCATCAGTTCCTGGATAAGTTCCCCTGATCTCTCTCTTGGTGATTATGGCTCTGGTCCCCATCACATCCTACAGGCATGACAAATTGAGGGTTGGAGGTACTGTGGCTAGGTTGGTGCCCCAATCTCTTTACTTGAGGCCTTGCCTGGTTACAGCAGATAGCCTGTTCAGGTTCAAAGGCCCAAAGCATTTTCAACAAAATCAAAGAAGAAATTTTCCTAACTTGAAGAAGGACATGCCTACAAAGATGTAAGAAGCTTACTAAACACCAAATAAATTGGGCCAGAAGTGCAAGTTCCCTTGCCAGATAATAATCAAAACACTAAACAGATAGAACATAGAGTATTAAAAGTTGCAAGAGAAAAAGGCCAAGTAACATATAAAGGCATACCTGTTAGAATTATACCTGACTTCTCAATGGAGAGTCTAAAAGCCAGAAGAGCATAGACAGAAATGTGACAGACTCCAAAAGACCACAGATTCTAGCCCAGACTACTATACCCAATGAAAAATTTAATTACCATTGATGGAGAAAACAAAATATTCCATAATAAAGTCAAATTTAAACAATATATATTCACAAATCCTGCCCTATAGAAAATCCAAGGAGGTTAACTATATCCATAAAAAGAAAGGAAATAAATAATCTTATACCAGCAAAACAAAAACAAGGAAACACACACAACCACTACCACCACTACCACTGCTACCACCACCACCACCACCACCACCAACAACAACAACAACAACTGAACATTTCACCCAAACACAAAATAATATATATGCTTCTCAGGAACTCATGGAACTTTCTCAGACCAGCAACTGACCACATACTCAGACACAAAGGAAGTCTCAATAGATACATGAAAGTTTTAATAATTCCCTGCATCCTATCAAACCTACATGAAGTAAAGTTAGATATCAATAAAAGGAGAAACAATAGGAAAGCAAATTAAGAAAATCAGAAAAGAACACTGTGTACAGCCCTTAAAGAAGAGTGTTGCTTTTACTTAGACAAGACAGGGATGGTTAAAGAGAACATGAAAAAGGTCAGAGAAGGCCCTGAGAAAAGACAGAGAGAGAAAGAGAAAGATGAGAGCTGGTATAAGAATTGGTTTTCAACCTCTCCATAGTTGTCAACCCTACTTCCTCCCACCTTGGGACCATTAATTGGGTTATTTTTGCTTATTTCTTTTGGTTCCTGGGCCTTAAGTAGGCTGACAAACTTTGTGAAACAACAGATAAATAATTTGGTAGCAAAACCTATTCAGATGCATTATCATAAGTTAGCTATGGAGGACCACGAGACTCAAGATGAGGTTGTTACTCTATCCAGGGTGTTCCCAAAACCCATCTCCACCCAACCTAAAAGAGGGGACTTCTGCCCCTAGACCAAGCAGAGAGGGGCCACCCAGAACCCCCTCTGACTGGCGATCTGAATTCTTGCTTAGGCTGTGAGGCTAAGCACTGCAAGGGAATATAAATAAAAGTTAAAAATATCTCTTTGAGTTCCCTGAGGGACAAGGCTGACTGCATAGGGGTTGATGTTAAAAGTATCCCCTCTCCAGGAAAAAGACATCGGGACGGGTATGGCCCTCATGCCTCATTAGACAACGACAGGGGGACTGGAGCCATTACAAGGTCCCCTTCAATTACTGGAGGTCAGGCCTCTATCCCTGCCTTTGCAAGACTAGAATCGCCACAGCCCTTCTATACTTAGAGAAGGGAGGAGATGTCAGAGGCAGTTCTGCTTATACACTGAAGGCCTAAAATCAGCCATAGGCCTAAAATCAGCAATAGGCCTGTCATACATGTATACTAACACCAAGTCTTGGGTCTCTGTGGAAAAACACTGAAACAGATGGCTATAAGCTAATGTAAACAGGCAGATTTTGTGGAAATTTATCAGCCTGAGTAGTCATAGACCTTGTAAATAGGTAGCCTTGGTGGATAATACCAACTTAGATAAGGACAAATGAATCATAGACAGAGTCATAGTGACCTGTCCCCTGAACCTTCACCCAGCCGATACCCTGTTCTGAAAGATATCTGTACTCCCCCTGAACATCCACGCTCCAGTGTCATCCCCTTCCCTACGTCCTGCCTTTTTGTGTTTATAACCCCTGTGTGAATAAGTAAAAATTACAATTTGATTTAAAAAAAAAAGAAAAGAAATGGGGAGCATAACAACAAACACTGAGGAAATCCAGAGAATTATAAGAATATATTTTAAAACCCTCTGCTCAACAAAATTGGAAAATCTAAAAGAAACAATTTTCTTGATAGGTACCCCTTACCAAAGTTAAATCAAAATCAGATAAATTATTTAAATAGACCTATTATCCCTGGTAAAATTGAAGCAGTCATTAAAAGTCTAACAACAACAGCAACAGCAACAGCAACAGCAACAACAAGCCCAGAGTCAGATGTTTTAGTACATAATTTTACCAGTATTTCTTCTTTTTTCTTTTCTTTTCTTTCTTTCTTGCTTTCTTTCCTTTTTTTTTTTCGAGACAAAGTTTCTCTGTGTAACCCTGGCTGTCCTGGAACTCACTCTGTAGACCAGGCTGGCCTCAAACTCAGAAATCTGCCTGCCTCTGCCTCCCAAATGCTGGGATTAAAGGTGTGCACCACCACCACCACCTGGCACCAGTATTTCAAAGAAGATTTAACACCAATACTCCTCAAATTATTACAAAGACTAGAAACAAAAAGAACATTGTACAATTCATTTTATATTACCACAGTTATCTTGACTCCCAAATCACAAAGACTCAACAAAGAAAAAGAATTACAGACAAATTTCCATTATGAACACAGATGCAAAAACACCCCAAAAATACTTGCAAACCAAACTCAAGAACAAATCAAAAAGCAGACCATGGTTAAGTCTGTTTTATTCCAGAAATTCAGGGATAATTCAATATAAGAAAATCAGTAAGTGTAATCCATCATATAAACAAAGTGAAAGAAAAAGACCCCATATGATCATCTTATTACATGCAGAAAAGGCCTTTAACAAAATCCAACACCCCTTTATGATAAAAGTCTTGGAGAGATTAGGGATACAAGGAATATACCTAAATATAAGAAATGCAATTTGCAACAAGTCTATAACCAACATCAAATTAAATGGAGGGAAACTCAAAGCAATTTTATTAAGATCAGGAACAAAGCAAGGCTATACATTCTCTTTATATCTATTCAATATAGTACTGGAAGTTTTAGCTAGACATAAGACAACTGATAGGATCCAGGTAATTATTTCAACTTTTGTTTATCTGTTGAGATTGTATCTGAGTATGTGATCAGTTTCTGGTTTGAGAAATTGAGGTCCTACAAAGAAGGTATATTTAGAAATAAAGAAGTCAAAATATCTTTTTTTTTTTGGCAGATGATATCATAGTATACATAAGTGACCCTAAAAAATTCTACCAGGAAATTCCAACAGCTGATAAACACTTTTAGAAAAGTATCTGGATAGAAGATAAATTTTAAAAAGTCAGAAGCTCTCCTATATATAAATGACAAATGGACAGAGAAAGAAATCAAGGAAACAATACTTTCCACAATAATCTCAAACAAAATAAAATATCTTGGGGGTAATTCTAACCAAACAAGAGAAAGATTTGTATGATAAAACTTTAAGTCTTTAAAGAAAGGAATTGAAGACATTATTAGAAGATAGGATGATCTTCCATGCTCATGGGATGGTGTATTAACATAGTAAGAATTACCATTCTACTTAAAGCAATCTACAGATTCAATGATGTCTCTATCAAAATTCTAAGAATTCTTTACGGACCTTGAAAGGACAATTCTTAGCTTCTTGTTGAGAAATAGAAACAGACCCAGGATAGCTAAAAAATATCCTGAAAAATAAAAGAACCGCTTGAGGTATCATCACTCCTGACTTCATGTTGTACTACACAGCTACATTATAATATAATATTGGCATAAAACAGACATATTGATCAATGCAATTGAGTTAAAAATCTAGACATAAACTCAAACACATAAGGACATCTGATTTTTGATAAAGAAGCCAGAAATACATACTGGGAAAAAAGGCAACATCTTCAACAAATGTTGCTCTTCATACTGAATATCTGCATGTCGAGGAATGCAAATAGATCCATATTCATCACCCTGAACAAAACGCAATTCCAAGTGGATCAAAGACCTTAACATAAACCCAAATTCACTGAACTTGATAGATGAGAAAGTGGGGAATAGCCTTGAGCTCACTGGGACATTAGATGATTTTCTGAATAGAATACCAATGAAGCAGACACTAAGATCAACAAATAATAAATGGGTCATCATGAAACTGAAAAGCTTCTGTAAGGCAAAGGATACCATCAGTTAGACAAAGCAGCAACCTACAGAATGGGAAAATTTTTCCTAAATCTATATCTGATAGAAGACTATTATCCAGAATATAAAGTACTGAAGAAACTAGATGTCAGAAATAAAACCAAGCTAACCAACCAGCCAAATAAACAAATAATCCAATTAAAATGGGGTACAGATCTAAACACAGAATTCTCAACAGAGTAGTTTCAAATGGCTGAAAACATTTAAAGAAATGAATGTTCTTAGTAGGAAAATGCAAATCAACTACTTTGAGCTTTTATGTTATACTTGTCAGAGTGGCTAAGATCAATAACACAAATAACAACTCATGCTGGATGTTGAACAAGGGGAAGACTCCTTCATTGCAGTTGGAGTGGAAATTTGTATAGCCATTATGGAAATTACTATGGTGGTTCCTCAAAAAACTCGGAATCAATCTACCTCAAGTCCCAGCAATAGCACTCTTGGACATGTTCCCAAAGGATGCTCCATCCTACCATATGGACACTTTCTCATCCATGTTCATTGTAGCCTTATTCATAATAGCCAGAAACTAGAAAAAAACTAGATGTCCCTCAACTGAAGAATGGATAGATAAACTGTAGTACATTTACACAATGGAGTATTACTCAACTGTTAAAATAGAACATGATACCATCAAATTTGCAGGCAAATGGATGGACCTAGAAAAAGAGTCATCCTGAATGAGGTAACCCAGACACAGAAAGAACAATAAGTTATGTCTTCACTGTTACATAAATGATAACTAAGCTATAATCCACAGACTCAGAGAGGTTATATAAAGAAGAGATAGCTAGGTATGATAAATAGATCTCCCTGCAAAGTACAAATAAAAAATAATAGATTTTATGGGTGGACTGGGCATGAGTGGGAATAGGAGAAGGAGGGATTAGCTGGGGAAATTGGGCTGGAGGGAAAGTTTGTGGGATAAGATGGCTGGAATTGGGGTGTATCTGGGGAGGGTCATGTGAAAACATAGTGCAGGAGAAATTGTCTGGAATCTATGTAGGTCATCCTAATGAGGATTCCTTGTTATGGGGCATATGGAGGCTTAACTGGTCATTTCCTGAGCCAGACAAGGCTTCCAGTGGCAGGTCTGGGTTGCGTTTAATTGCCTTGTTGTCTAAGGGGATTCCATAGAAATACTCAAACAGTCAAGGTTGATGCTAAGACAAAAGTTTGCTCTCTGTAACATGACAGTGGGCCCCATTGCCATGGACATCATCCACACAACTCACTGAACATGGAGAAGTAGAACTGGTTCATACATGAAACCTTTACTTCCATGTTTTAGTATCTTTGGTGCAAGAATGTACTCTGTAGGTTACTGAAAGAGAAACGTGGACACCAACCCAGCCATAAAATGTTTGATCTACAATCTGTCCTGTCTGTCCATGCTACAGAAATGGTGGCACAGAACTTGAGGGAATAACTAACCAATATCTGATTTAACCTAAGCTCACTCTATGAGATAGAACATACCCGACTGCTTGGGTAACCAAGAACCAGAAAGTAGATAGCCCAGGGACATAGGGCAAAACCAAACATTACAGGTATAAAAAATTAATAAGATGATTCCTAATGATATTCTGCTGTACACAAAGATTAGTACTATATCCAGGCATTGTCAGAGAGGCTTCTTCCACTGGCAGCAGATGGGAACAGATGCAGAAACCCACAGCTAAACATTATGTTAATAAACAGTTGAAATTGGAGTTCTTCATCAAGTCCCTCCCCCCAGAGCTCAGAGAATCCTGCAGAAGTAAAGGCAGTAAATTGTAAAAGTTGGAGGAGATAGAGGAAAGCAGGAGACATGGCTCTCTGAATCATCAAAGCAAGTGCATATGAGCTCACAGAAACTGAAGCAGCAATCACATTTCTTACATGGATCTATACCAGATCTTCTGAATATATATTATAGCTATTAGCTGTATTATAGCTGAGTATTTTTATGGTACTCTTGACTGTAGAATGAGTGGGTCCCTGGCTCCTCTGCCTGCTCTTGAGACTCATTTCTTCCTGTTGGCTTGTTGTGTCCAAATTCAGTATAAAAGGGTTTTTTTTTTCATATTATATTTTACTTAGTCAAGGTTGGTTGTTATCTCTTAGAAACCTGTTCTTTTCTAATGGGAGACAGAAAGAGAGTGAATTTGGAGAGGAGGGGTGGTGGAAAGGAATCAGAAGATGTAGAAAACTGGAAACTATAATCAGGGTATTTAATTTATTTACATTCTACAAGTTGATCCTCTTTTTCGTACCCCCCTCTCCAAGTTCATCATCCCATCTCTTCTGCCCCCTGCCTCTGAGAGGGTGCTCTACTCCCCACCCCCACCCCACTTCTGTCAGCATCCCTCTCCCTGGGGAATCCAGTTTAAGCACTTCCTCTCCCACAGAGGCCAGACAAGGCAGTTCTCTTTACCCATGTGAGTGCTCACTGGTCCATGTATGCCCCTTGGTTGGTGGTTTAGTCTCTGGGAGTTCTGAGGGGTCCAGGTTATTTGACACTTCCTGTGGGGTTGCAATCCTCCTCAGCTCCTTCAGTCCTTTCCTAAACTCTTCCATAGGGGTCCCCAACCTCAATCTAAAAGTTAGCTGTAAGTATCTGCATATGTCTCTGCTAGTAGCTGCTAGTAGAGACTCTCAGAGGACGGCCATGCTGTCTGCAAGCACAATATGGCATCAGCAATAGTGTCAGGGTTTGGCGTACGCACATGGAATGGATCTCAAGTTGGGTAGGTCACTTGATGGCCTTTCTTTCAGTCTCTGCTCCATTTTTGTCCATTCATTTTCTTTAGACTGGAACAATTCTGGATCAAAAAGTTTGAAGATAAGTTGGTGGTTCCCTGCCTCAACTGGAGGCCATGTCTGTCTACTGGAGTTGGTTGCTTCAGGTTCCATCTCTTCACTATTGGGCATTTTGGCTAATGTCATCACCACTGAGTCCTTGAAGTCTCTCCCATCCCAGGTCTCTGAGATTAGAGGTTCCACCCTGCCCCCTCATCACACCCCACACTGCTGCATATTTTAATTCATTCTCTTGGCCCTCTGGGCTTCTCTTCTGTCTCCCCCCATACCTGATTCTGCCCCTCATCTCATCTCTCACCCAGTTTCCTCCCTCCCTCTGTCTCCAATGATAATTTTGTTTCCCCTTCTAAGTGGGTTTTTGTTATCCACACTTGGGCCTTCATTCTTGTTAAGCTTCCTACAGGCTGTGAGTTGTATCATGGGTCTTCTGAATATTTTGGCTAACATCCACTTATCAGTGAGTACATACCATGTATGTCCTTGGTATCTGAGTTACCACATTCACGATGATATTTTCTAGTTCCATCCATTTGCCTGCAAAACTCATAATGTCCTCTATTTTAATAGCTGAATAGTATTCCATTCTGTAAATGAACTACATTTTCTGTATCCATTCTTCGGTTGAGGGACATCTGGATTGTTTCCAGCTTCTGGTTGTTATAAATAAGGCTGCTATGAACACAGTGGAGTATGTGTCTTCGTGATATGGTGGAATATCTTTTGGGTATATGCCAAAAGATGGTATAGTGGTATACCTGGATAGTGGTATAGCGAGTCTTCAGGCAGAACTATTTCCAGTTTTCTGAGGAACCTCCAGCTTGATTTCCAGAGCAGTTGTACCAGTTTGCAATTTCACCAGCAATGGAGGAGTGTTTCTCTTTCTCCACAACCTTGCCAGCATGTACTATTGATGGAGTTCTTGATCTTAGCCATTCTAATTGGTATAAAGTGGAATCTCAAGGTTGTTTGGATTTGCATTTCTCTGATGACTAAGGATGTTGAACATTCATATTTTATGATGAAAGAATCTATGTTCAATTTTAAAAAAAGCAGGCCAAGCCAGCCATGATGAACAAGCCAATAAGCAACACTCCTCCATGACCTCTGTATCAGCTCCATTTTTATGCCCTGGTTGAGTTCCTTCCTTCATTACTTTTGATCATGAACTGTGTTATTGAGCCTTGAGTGAAATAAACCTTCTCTTCCCCAACAAAATAAAATACTGCTAAAAGTATGATAGAATAACAATAAAAAGAAAACCATATGGGGGTACCCCCCAAAAAACAAAAAGGAATGAAGATTGCTTGATATTGAAAAATAATAAAATTAGGTTAATGTATGAGGAGAAAATTTAAAAATCCAAAAGTGATAAGTTAGAAACACTATAATGTATAGTAGAAAAAAAAAAGTTTGGGAACAAGGGAGTACTAAGAAAAGGTAAGGAAAAATGAAGCAATTTCTTCTGTATCCTCAGAAACTTAGGATTGCAAATGCTGGGGCGTGAGGACTGTGGCCAGCTGATGTGGACTCTTCCTGATTTATGCTGGTGTCTGCCAGAGTGCCCTTCACTTTGTTGTGAGCCAGTTCTTCTTCTCAGGGCACACTGAGCTTGAGTCTAAGTGCTGGGCAGGATCTCCGTCTCTCCCTAGAACCCCTACTTCATATCCCCTGAGGTGGCTAATGTTCTATCTGTGGGTATCTCTGAAGTGTTTTGGGAGTGTGGGAGACTAGCGGGGCACTGAGAGCCATACAAGTGGAAGACTCTTCTTACTCTAAAAACAAAAGCAAATCACAAAACTTGGTGAGCATTAACCACCCTGCTGTGGGTTGCTCTGTGGATGTCTAGTAGGTCTCTACAGCATTGGTGTTTTCAGATGACGAGGCAGTGAGCCTCAAGGTAGATAGTGACCCTAGAAGTTGTTCCACCTAAGCACCCCAGGCTGTAGTTCCCAGTTGGCAAGGTCTGCTTCTACCAGAGGAGGGGATGCTTTTACAATGCCTGGGCTGGCCCCTCTGCTATAGGCTGCTTATCATCATCCAGCCTTTCCACGCTCCACACCTGTCTCAAAGTGAGAGAGAGGCAAGTTGGCTGCTGTTTTCTGTTTGTTTCTTTTTCTCTGTACTGGGAACCAAACATGGGTCTTAGGGAAAAGTAGCAAGTGATTTTAACTGCTGAGCCATTTCTCCAGCTTCCTTGTCTTTTGTGTGTGTGTGTTTGTGTGTGTGTGTGTATACCATCTGTTGTACTCTTTCTTTTACTGTTAGGAATGCCTTTCTTTTTGTTTCTGTGCTGAGATTGAATGTGGGGCCTTGCATACACTAGGCATGCTGTCTACCATAAACTTTCATCTTCATCCACTCAATACTATTATTTAAAAAAGTGTTACTAAACTCATGTCTATATGTTTTCAGTGTATAGAGAATGCTGTTAAGTAAGAATTTGCTAATGTTGGTTCCAGAATCAGGTATTTGGCTGCATTGTTTGGTATTTACTTTAGTGACTATGATGAAGTAAAACTTTAAAGACCTCATGATTCCAGGATTCCAGGAGACATGACTTCCATAAATTAAAGATAATAATGTGTGTGCATGTGTGTGTGTGTGTGTGTGTGTGTGTGTGAGCATAGCAGTACGGGTACCTAAAGAGGATAGAAGTAGGTGTTAGATCTAATGGAGCTGGAACTGCCTGACACGAGTGCTGGGAACTGAACTTGGGTCCTCAACAAGAATAGTATTCATTCTTACCCGTTGGGCCTGTTCTCCAGCTCCTTCCATAAAGGCTTATGAAGAGTCATTACAGTGGAAGCAACACTGTTCTTAGTGAAAATTTTATTTTTAAAGTCCTTCTTCTGAGATCCCCTGCATCTTTGGAGATCCCAGTAGCCTAAAGTTAATAGCATGCGGGATGAGTCTACAGGTTGTCCATCATCTATGGATGATGATGTCTACAGGTTGTCCACCATGATGTATGTACAGAATAAGTGCTATTCTTGTCTAGGAACTCTGTCTGCTTCAGAGGGAAGACAACAGAAGACCTGCTTTGCTTCTTCTGTCCTTCCCATGCTCACTCTTCCCCACACAGTCCCAGACCTCTGCCACTTAGAGCTGAACACACAGAGTTTTTTCTTCCTCCTGGCATCCTCTCAATGTAATACTCATTTCATTTTGTCATTCTGCCAGAATAATAAAATTTTGGATTGCCTGATCAAATATAAAACAATCATATATTCATCTGTTTAACAGTTTTTAATATTAACAACTTCCTTGTAAGCATATTTACCTTTTGAAGTGTTTTATTAGTATATGCTAATTATCTACAATAATGGGTTTCATTGTGACTTTTCATAGTATACGTAGTACATTTGGATCACATTCACTCTCTCTTGTTGCCCCCCTACTCCTCCTCATCTCCTTCTTCTTCCTTCCTTCATGTCTCCTTTTTCCTGACTCTATGATTTTAATTAGTGCCACTTACAGAAACACAGATAAGGTGTTACAAGTGCATTGGCAATTACCAGTGCCTGCATCCCCGATGAAAGTGTCTCTCTCTCCCCCATTACCTTTTGAAAAAATATGTGCATTTTGCTTAAACAATCATCATTATTATTTGTCTTATTTATATTATTAGATGCCTAGGAATGACATGGAGTTTACACATGGCAAAAAGATAGTGTCATAAGTCATCTCCTGTTACTCTGAGTGCAAAGCACACAGTAATAACAAAGTGTAAAGTCTCTGGAAGAGACATAACCTTTAGTGTTCTTCCTTGTATTTCTATATAGCTTATTTGGTTTCATTGACTTAAAATCAGGAAATTCATTGACTTAAATTGAATCAGTAATTTGAAAAATGCTAATCTTTGTCTTAGATATTTTTAAAATATAGCCCATCTGTAGCTGAACTCTTAGAGTACTTAGTCTTGAATTCTGTATCTGTTGTCTCTGTCAACCTTGCCTTGTCCATAAGTAGAATATTTGAGTTTTATTGTGGCCCCATCGATGGTTGAGTCACAGGAATGTTCTGAAAACCTTATTCACAGCTGAGTAAATATTTGTGAACTAGATTAAATATGTAGTTTTGTGTTAAAAAATAAATCACATAAATCACATAAAGGGAAATATTTTATTAGCTGACATCAGGATTACTCTTATGAAAAGAATTGTCTTGCTTGGAAACCCTTCCTGATAAAATACTTTATCAGCAGAAGGATGCTTGAGGACATGAATTGCACATAAGGACACAAGGAGGGGTAGAAAGCTATTTTATTTGTATGAGATAGAGAGATTCTCAAACCAGTTTGACAGGAGGCTTGCAGACTCAAGAAGAAGTAACTAAATTTGACATAACAACAGCCAAATATTTAATACTATACCTATTGATATCCCAGCTAAAATTGTTTGTGTTTCTGTAAGCCTCCAGAGCACATGGCTTACTGAGGGTATTGCATGATCCAAAGCTATGAACCTATCACTGTGTACCCCAACTTTTGTTCAAGACTACCTGTACAAAAATAACCTCAAGGGGGATTTGAAAAAATATTACTAATGGAAATTAGAATGAATATACTATTTTGTTGATTTAGAGCAGAAAGAAAGGAATGAGCCTAGAAACCGAGACCTAAAATCCAGTGATTTGGGGCTAGGAAGATGGCCCAATGGTTTTATTTATTTTGAATTTATTTAGCTATTTGAAAGTTTCATGTTTCTTACAGTATTTTTGTCATATTTTCTCACTAATTCTTCCCATATCCATTCAACTTTGTGTCATTTAACAAAAGTCCTTCAAGATCAATTTGTGCTACCCCAAATAATCTTGGATGTGTGGTTGATCACTGGAATATAGTAAATTACCAGGCCCTACATTCTTAGAGAGAACTTACTCTTCTTACCCCAGATGCTAACAATTGCCAGTTGTTCCACGCCCAGAGATAGTACTGTGTGATCAATTCACACCTCTGTGCTGGGGTTTGGTCTGTTTTGTACATACTGTCTCAATTGCTGTGAGTTTGTATATGTAGTTGTTCTGTTGTATCCAGCAGATATTTTCTTTCAGTCATTTACTACCTTTGTTACACTCTTTCTGTCTCCTTTCCTGCTGTGATTCCTGATCCTTGTGAAAGGAGGTGTAATGAATATTTGTTCTCTTCAGGGTTTAGCATTCTGCATTCTCTTATGGCCTGCACCTTGGCCAGTGGTGGGTCCGTCTTAGTTAGGTTTTCATTGCTGTGGAAAGACACCATGACCAAGGCAATTCTTATAAAGGCAACATTTAATTGGAACTGGCTTACAGGTTCAGATGTTCAGTCTATTTCAAAGCAGAAGCATAGCAGCATCTAGGCTGTCATAGTGCAGGAGGAGGTGAGAGTTCTACAAATTCAACTGAAGGCCATTAGAAAAGACTGACTCCCATGTGTTTGGAGGAAGGTCTCATTGCCCACCCCGACAGGGACACACTTCCTCCAACAAGGCTAGACCTAATCCAACAAGGCCACACCTCCTAATAGTGCCACTCCCTGGGCCAAGCATATGCAAACCATCACAGGGTCTCTGTGTTAATCATCATCTACAGTAAATAGAATCTCCTCAGATGAGGACTGAGAGATGTATTGAGTATAATGAGATAAAAGCACTGAGCCATCACCATAGCCCCATGTCCCTGGTTTTTATGTCTCATGAATATAATGGTAGGCCATTAGGTATCAGTTTAATTCTATCTCCATTTGGCAGTATAAGAGTAGTATACTCTCTCTTAGAGTCTGTGGGAATTTAAATGAGAATGGCCTTCATAAGCTCAAGTATTTGAATTCTTGATTCCCAGTTGGTAGGGTTGTTTGGACAAGATTAGGAGTCTGGTCTTCTTGGAGGTGGTAACTGAGGGCTTGGAGGATTCAAAAGTTCACACCATTCCAAGTTACCTATCTCTGCCTCATGGTTGTGTCTCAAGATGTGAGTCCTCTGCTCTTGCTCCAGCACCATGCCGCCTTGTCTGCCACCATGCTTCCTGTGGTGATGGTTATGGATTCTAACTATGTGAAACCACAGTTATGTACTTTCTTTTATATATTGGCTTTGTCTTGGTGTATTATCACAGCAATAGTAAAGTAACTAAATTGAGGCTATAGAGGTTGTTGGCCTGATAATGACAATGATACTTCATCTTGTGGAGAAGGACTTACATTCAATCAGAAAGTAATTGGTTGCTTCCATGGTGTTCATGCCATTATTATACCAGTTGCTGTAGTGGCTATGTTTTCAGATGGCTCAGTGTTTAAACTAGTTGCTATACAAGCAAGAGGACAAAATTTAAATACTGTGAGTCCATTTATATGTTGGATGGGTGTAGGGGATAATTTGTAATTCCAGTCTCAGAAACTGGAGATAGGAGATTTAGTGAGCAAGTTGGTCAAAGCTATAGTAGTTTGGGGTTTGACTGAAATACCCTGTCTCAAGGAATGATGTGGATGAGCTATTGAGACAAATTCATGCTCTCACCCTAAGGCTTCGATACAAATGTGTATATACATGCACACATGCACACACGTATTCAAAAAGTGTATATGTGTATACACACACATCAATTACAAATGAATGATGTTAAGAAATAAATTATAGATTTGGATTCATACTGTCAATGAATATTTTCAGAAATCAAACCATTCATAGAGCATTTGGGGTAAGAAAGTCATTCTAACCTTTTTACACTTCAAAGGTTGTATCAACTCCATGACAGCTGTGCTGGCTGCCATTATCATGACATTATCACATGCAATAGTGGAAAGTCAGATTTTCTGACAAGTGGATACAAATTCAGTAAAATATAGAAAACTAGTAAATCACACAGCCTATGATGCTGCTTATATTTAAATAGGTCACTTCATGATACTATTGAAGAAAGAAACCATCTGGAGGTCAAGCACTGTCTAACAGCCTTAGACATATCAGATACTCTGCTGGCAAATCTTGGTTTTCAACTTGGCTATGTCTGGAATCAACTAGCACATATGTTGCTGGTTTTAAGCAATATTATTGGTGGGATTATTTGAAGTGAGGAAATGTACTCTAAAACCTGTTCTAAATCTGGTCTATACCTTTTGGTGGGAGTCCACATAAACAGACATGAAAGAAGGAAGCTTCTCCTTGTGCCTGCTCTCCCTCTTTCTCACTGGCAAATGCATCTATCTTATTACTGAAACATTCTTTCCCTGATATTAGAACCTACTTCTTTGGAATTCCAACATAGTCTAAAGACCAGCTCTTCTGTATTCTCTAGGACTCCATTTTTAAGACTGCTGAGACATCTAGCCTCATGAACTGAAGAAAGCTGTATTCCTGGCCTTTCTGTTGTGAAGTAGCTATTGTTGAATTACCCAGACAACAACCTGTAAGTCATTCTAATAAAATCCCCCTTTTATTCATTGTATCAGTTCTGATTCATTAGATAATATCAACTAATAAAGATAGGAAGCTCTTGCCCTACATGCTGATATAGCAGGGAAAACAGAATGGAATCAGGTGCCACATAATTAAACTTAAATATTAGTCAGTTTCCTGAAAAATAGTATACTCACATCAACCAATCAGGCAACATGGCAAGTAAATTTTGTTCTTTTATTCTCATAAGAAATGTAACCACTTTGTAACTACTGGTCCATTCTTTGTTTCCTGTGTTTGCATTTTCTAGTCTTTTCTGACAGGGGCTCACCACTGCTGCTCATGTCATTGAGACCTTCTTATTTTTACAGTGAACTAAGGCCTGACTCACAAGTTGCTAATAACAGGTTTTTTTTCTGTTTTTTTATTTGTTTGTTTGTTTTGTTTTTCTTTCATTTCAAGTTTATTAAAACTTTAGCAGTATAAATTATCCAGGTAGCAGATTATCAAAAGATAAACTCAATGAAGTCCACATTTCAAAAAAAAGTGGGGGGGGGGTGAGGGGGGTACACAAACATAAAACAACTCCAAAACAATGAAAACAACAAAAAAGGAAGGTTCAACAGTAAGTCTTAAAACTTAAAATCTGAGACAGGAAAGAAACAAGTGTACACAACTCACTCATCCACTTTTGTCTTCATCTGTTCCAGGCCTTGATACATAATCACATTTTTTATTTTTGTCATGTATATGGTCATTCTCTTGACCCTTTGATTTTTGGTTTTCTTTTTCCACTTGGGATCTGATCTTCTCACCCTCTTGATTTTTTTAATGTGGAGGAATTCATTTCATTGTCCTGACTGCTTTGCTTTGTTTTTGACACTGGACTTTGATCTCTATCAGCCTCCCCCACCCCCCGCCCGTTATTATTTGAGCTATCATGATCAGGACTTTTCGAGTACTTTTTTTTCTCACACAGAATTTTCTGTGTGAGCTCTTACTTTGTTGGCTTCTATATTTTTCTTTGTTTCTACTGTGACTTTCTTCTCTCTCTGAGCTCCGGGAATCCCTCCCTCTTCTCCTGTCTTTACTTCTCGATCGTCCTGGTGTTCTTCGATCCCGGCTTCGTGACCTTCCTCTTCTCCTATACTCCTGTTCTCTGTATCTATGGTACTCTTTGCTTCTGCTGCGATCTCTGTCATGGCTTCTGGACAGCACTCTTCTGTTCCTGTCCCTACTTTTGCTCCGCTCCCTTGTCCTACTGTTGTAACTGTGTTTACTTTTAGTCAGATCCTGTTCTCTGCTCCTGGACTGTGCACGTCTATGCTTTTCTTTACTTTTGCTGTGAGCATGTTCATTACTTTTTGATTCTACCTGCTTGGAGTTTTCTTTGCGTCTACTCCTTTCCTGATATTTCCCTTTAGAATCCAACTGTTTTTCTTTTTCTTTAGTAGTCTCATGATCCCTTTCTTTACTTCTTGACCTCACCCTCTTGTCTTCGTGTCTACTGTGCTTCGAGTATCGCTCCTTGCTCTTGGATCTCTCCTTGCTCTCGCTCCTACTCTTGGATTTGCCCCTTTTCTTCACTTCCTTTTTGTTATATTTGTCATCTTTTTCTGAATTTCTTCTGATGTCTCTCTTTACTTTCAGATTTATGGTCTTTAGCTTTCTTTTCCTGTTCTAATTTTCTGTTTGGACTCTCAGACATGTGTCTATGATCAGTTATTTTTTTCTCTTTTACTCTAACTGGGCTCCTTTGATTTTCTTTTATTTCATTTAACTCACTCTTATCCCCTTTTTGACACCCTTATTCTCTGCATCTCTTGTCTCTAATGTGGAGGAGTCTCACTTTGTCTGAATCCATTGATCTGGATCTGGAAGGAGTTCGATAATTTCTTGATCCTCTTCTTTTAATTTTCCTGCCAGACCTAGTAACTAAGAATCATTGCTGGTATGAAGCAGGCTGGGAGTTAGGCGGATTACACTCTCTTTCTCTATCTCTGTTTTTCCTTTCCTTGTCATTAGACCTTTTCTCATTAGAAATCTATTTTCTGGTATAGATTCTGGAGGAAACTCTTCTGGCCAGACAATAGACTGCATCAACATTTTCTGCTTCACTTTCACTAGACGGGCTTTTCTTTTGCTTCTCCTCCTTCTTATGCGTTTGGGAATTTCTCCTATGTTTCTTTTTCCTTTTTCTGAATTTTTCTTCAGAAGTGCTTTCAGAATCAGACAACTGAGAATCACTTGAGCTATGTGAATCACTGGATGATGATGAGGAGGAGGACTTGCACCATTTCTTTTATTTTTTCTTAATCTTAGACTTTGGAATCAGCTCTCCACAACTGAGTGTCCAAACCTCAGCAAATGGTTTGCTAGCAGCATTTGTTTTCTGGTTTTCAGCCTCTCTCACAACTTTCTGACCAGAGATTACTTGCCAAAAACAACATGATGCCTACCTAAATGAGGAGTTAGTTTTGTTGTTATAAAGAACTGAGAGCCATTTGTATCCTTCCCTCTGTTGGCCATTGATAAGTGAAACTCTTTGTTGTGTTTAACAGCAAAACTCTCATCTTCAAAGAATCCTGCATATATAAATTCTCCTCTTCCATTCCCTTCACTGAAGTCATCACCATGAACCATGAAATCCTTGACAACTCTTTGAAAGAGATAGCTCTTATAATATAGTGGCTTCTGAGTTGGTTTCCCTGTCCCCTTTTCACCTATACAAAGGCAACAAAAGTTCTCACATGTTTTGGGACATTCATCAGAAAATAATTCAAAGACAACTCTTCCAGCAGGTTGATTATTAATGGCAATGTCAAAAAACAAAAACAAAACAAAAAACCATTGAGGACACTGGACTTTATTCTCATGGTTCCAATACTTCAGTCTTTAAGTTGGGGAAACAAAACCAAAAATCTACCAAGGATAACTGAGCCAATTGTTTTGCTCCTGCACTGCCAAGGGTTTCTCTTCTCTAGGCTGGTCCTGTAAAGCACTTCAAATCTACTACCCTCAGAAAAGGCACTAAAACCCACTAACCGCCTCCCTCCCCCACAGCCCAGTCCAGGCGTGGAGGGCTAATAGCAAGTTTTAAAGTTCAGTGTGCGTGTTTCATTTATACAATGTTATACATTGTATACATGATTATCCAATTTATAAATTAGACAATTTATAAGAAGGTTATGCTGCTACTCTAATTTGAGATAGGAAATTGACGTACGAATAAATTGTTTAATGTTTAGAACCACTAAAAAGGAGGCAAACATTTATACCCAGAAAATCTGTTGGGAAAGGATGTGCTTTGAGCACTACCTGTCCCAAACTACTGTGCTCTTGAGTGTAGTCAGAAGTCTGAGACACAAAAGAGCTAAACTTGACACAAGATTTAAAGTAAAAAGAACAGGAGGACTGCAAGGAAAGGGAGCCCTGACTTAGACAAGCAGTGGTACTGCTACCCCATGCTGTGATACTTCATGCTTTGTTTCTTCCACTTTAAGTGAGAGCCTCGTCTGACTCTGTGCCTACTTGAGAAAGTTTTGAAAATAAGTGAGTACTTGATTAAATCTTAGAGAAGGCTCTAGAAAATACAAGATCATGTATAAGACTTTAATAATGGGTTAATACTGAAATGAAACTGAATGATGCCTAAACAACTAATTGGATTGAAACCAGAGGCTCTGAGTAATTCAAATGTTGAAGCATTACCTCGACGTTGTCAGGGTACATAAAGAAACCACATTAACTTTTTCCTACTGTGTGTTCATAATATAAACCACTCCTGCAATTTCAGAATGTGTGGAGCTTCCTCCCTCCTGCGAGCATGTAGTCATTTAGCAGTGAACAACAACTTGAGGTCTCTAGTTATATTTAGTTGAATTCCGGACTATGTGGAGTGAGTGTCAGATCCTATAGGAGGAGGGTAGTCTACAAGACTGAACTTTAGAAGTCAGTCACAAGTTCAGGCTTCTATAGCTTGGGGTCAATCCAGTAAAATTTAGTTCCCATGATGAGTTCTTCTTTAAGGCTATCTATCTATATATGTATGTATTTATGCTTCTCTCTCTTTCTTTCTTTCTTTCTTTCTTTCTTTCTTTCTTTCTTTCTTTCTTTCTCTCTCTCTCTCTCTTTCTCTCTCTCTTTCTTTCTTTCTTTTTCTTCCTTCCCAAAATTCAAAGGAACATGCCTTAAAATTAGTGGTTTATTTTTAAAGGATACAAATAAACAGCATAATAGAAGCCTCTTGAGTTTAGGAACTTCTTTTTTCTGTCCTGGTATTACTCGGATATACCACCCTCTAAAAAATAAGGCTAAATTTTTACTCACTTGAGCATAGGTCTCTACATTTTTTTTTTTTTTTACCTGAAAAACCAAGTCTGCCTCTTTAGGGTCTTGTGGAGGATTTTTTTTTTTTTGCATTATTTTGATCAAAGCATGGATCACCATGTAGAAATATGATTAGGCAAAAGGCATGATTGAATAGAAAGAAGGAAACACAGAAATGCCTTTCTGTTTAGAGTTGTCATGGCTGATCTGTGTTGCATTCATGGCTTTATTATCTTATGATCTGTCATCTTATAATTTTTTCGGGCTGGGGCAGATTTGAGATAGAAAAGTGTGTTCTACATTTTAGATTTGGCTTGACTCTGTTCAGCATAGGTTCACAAGGTAGAAGCTCATAATTTATATGACAGAATGAGAGCTATAAGAGATGGAACCTAGTGTGAGATAATTAGACCTTAAGGGGTGTATCCCAATTAGAAGATGTTAGTTTAAGATCAGTTTTGTCACACAAGAATGACTTATTTTAAGCTGAGATTTCCTCACACACTTGGTACCTTCTGCATGTTTTCAGTTCTCTTTTGATTTCTTTATGTTGTGAGTTAATCAATATGGCCTTCATCAGAGGCCAATACTATGTTCCTATGGAATCTAAGACATATAGCTGCTGACACTGTGAACTAAGTATACTTCTTATATATTTAGGTATAGACCTCAGGTATTCTTTCATAGACATAGAATATGATGAAGTAAAGTTTGAGTATAGTTTTAGTTTGCATGTCTCTTTTCAGGGAAGAGCACTAATAACCTCTATGGCCTGTGGATGAAAACTATTTTGTTTACCTTTATTGCTGTGAATTTGTTCTAATTAAAGTTGTAACCAGACTTTGCTGTTGCTAAATTTTCCTTTGTAGATGCAGAAAATGTTCTCATTCAGTAAAGTGCTTACTAGGCAAACCTGAGGAAACACTTGCAAACATGGGCATGATGGTTCATGTAACCTGAGTACTAGGGTGGGAGAGAGGTAGGATTCCTTAAGGATTACTGTCCAGTTAGATTAGCTGGATCAGTAAGTGTCAGATTCAGTGAGAAACCCTATCTTAAATAATAAAATAAAGAATGTGTAAAGCAGACGCCTTAAATAGACCTTTGGCTTCTATACACATCTATATACTATATACGTGGGCACATGCACCTGTATGAACATGTGCACCCACAATAACATATATATATATATATATATATATATATATATATATATATATATATACCACACATATAAAAACTCTCCCTTTCAATTTATTATTTTAAAATGTATATGTATACACTAATCTCATCATATAAGACCTTGGCTTTGATCTACAGGAAACTAAACAGCAGTGCAGAAATCACTCACAGCCTGATGTTCCTGCAGTAATCAAGATATTGAATATATGAACAGACCTGAGCAAGCAGAGTGGAAGTCAACCCCACAGGATGAGACCATTGCAACAGCCCCTAAGGAGACATTCCTGAAGAACAGAAGTCTAAACAGGAGATTCACTGTGCAATAGAGTATATGGCAGGCACAATACTTGCCACCACAGCAGGATTTTTGAGAGAGGGAGTGACTATATGTGCCAGAAAGCTCAAAAAATAGGGGAAAAAGGTCAAGAAAAAAATTACATCAATATTTGAAAAATAAAATTTTTGGCTGACATTGTATTTTATTAGTTCTAAAAATTATAACGGTGGCCAGGTGTAAGGGAAAATGTGTTGGGAAGGGACAGATGTGTGATATGGGGAAACCATTCCTTTCCTACTCCACAGTAGCCAAGTTTGATTCAGCCAAGTATGGGCCTGGGGATGCTCACAGAAATGTCAGGTCTTGATGTGTAGTTTACATGGAGGTGTAGCTGTTGGTTTAAAGATCATCAAAGCTTCAAAGATGATCTTTAACTCAGATCTTGAGGTGGAAGACACACCTTTAATCTGGGCTACTCCTCCATCAAAGCCTATACAAGGATATGGAAGAATGAGGCTTTTCCTGTTTGCCTGCTCTTTTCTGCCTCAGTACCAAGCCCATTTCTTCACTGGCACTAGAGAATACTTCTTTGGGATTCCAGAATCTACTGAAGACCAGCTGAGACTACCAGCCTCATGCCTGAACAACTTCTTGAACTTTCTGTTCATAGCCAGACATTGCTGGATAAGTTGAACTAAAGCTTGTAAGTCATTCTAATAACCCCCTCCTACATATATACAGATTTATTCTATATGTTCTGTTACGCTAGAGAACCCTGACTAATGCAACTACAAAAGAGATAAACCACACTGACCCATCACAAATCAAGGATGGTTTATGTATAAAGTGTATAAAGGCATCAGACAAAGTCTGTATAAACTATCTCTGTACATGTCTAATAGAAAATGTCTGTAATATATTTTAAAGTTCTAGAAATTCATTAAGAAAGGGAAAATAATGAGTTGAGTCCAGGAATCCTGGGGAGTCTGTTATTTGTTAAGTTATTATCTCTAGCAACTTTAATAAGGTCTTAGTTTTCGTGTTCTGTAGAGGATACAGACAGCTCTGCTTTTAGTGCAGAAATTGTAACCTCCCCTATTCATTCCTTTTTATTTAATAAGAGCCAGCTCTATTTCAGACTCTTGCTGTCTTTCCTCTAAACTCTGGGAAGAATCTCTTAATTACTATTACTACCATCTGTGCTTTGGCTCTGGAATGATTAACTTCTCCCCTTCTTCCAAGAAACTAATCTTGCTAAAACAAAACATGGGCTGTGTCATCATCAGAAACAAATTTGTTCATAGTTCCCAGCCACAGTTTGATCTAAGCTTGGACAGTTTGCCTTGGTCTTCGAAACTTCAGAATCCATTTTTCTTCACATAGTTCAACTGTTGAGTCATAATGCATATCTTCCTTGTGTATACTCTTTCCTCCGTGGCACCATTCCATTATTTTTAGCTATAATAAAAGCCTCATTATTCTGAATAGTCTGATCTTGAAATGGGCTTTTACCTCAACTCTCCTGTGCTCCAGCTCTTTCTCAATCCAGGCAAGAAGTATCATTCTTACTATGAATGTCTAAACTCCCTCTCTGAACCTCTGTGGCAGTTGTATCTTACACAAAAAATATTGTACACTTGTTTAAACCACTTGTACATCTTAAAGTTCCTACTGAGCAAGAGCATACCTTGCCATTTTTTCTACCTTCCTAGCACCTTGCTAATGGTTGACATATTAAACTGTGCTTCTTGGAAGGTGTATTTAATTCAACTTTGACTTTTCCAAAGGCCTGTGATTGCCACACATTTTATTGGGAGAAGTTGAAGGATTCGAATACTTTCTTTGATTTCCTTGCACCTAAGCATTTGTATTTTTTCAGGTCATATTTCAGTGTAAAGTCTTCTACCTCTAGTTGATAAAACTGGACAGTGAATGGGAAGAGTGACAGAAAAGGAAATGTACAAACTGTGCTTGTGAATGTGTCACGCTCAGGAGAAGGAAGCATCTGTTCCAGAAATATCTACCAGTTGAGACCCGAGAAGTCAAATATACCTAATCCTACAGATCACACTCCTCCAACAGGAGGTGCTGAAAGGAAAGGAGCAGCCTGCCATCTGCTTGCCATCTGCTTCAGAAGACCTACTCCTTAGTTAGTGCCACTGGGGTTTCTGTTGCTTTAAAAAAAATGATCAGCATCATCAAGGACCCCAAATAAAAACATATGATAACATTGTCTCATAGCTGTCTCAGATGGTGGCAGCTTCTGGGTTTTACCAAGATATTTTCCCATTGAATTATGCCCTTGAAAATTATGTGCAATGTAGGGAAAAATACATAATCTGTGAGTCAGTAGCTCTCAGTCTGAACTCTACTTTTAATTTATGTGGGAAATTGCCTCTATCTCCCACCTTAAATTTCATCCCATGTAAAATAGAAATATATTTGCTTCCCAGAATGTGAACCAAAGTGTAAGCTCTGTGTAGGCAGAAACCTCCATTTCTTTCTGTTCACTGCTGCATTTTAAGTGTATAATCAGGATATGGCATAGCATGGGGAAAATGTGATAAAACAGTTACTGACCATGGCAGTGTTGAAAGGAGGCTAAATATCCATCCATCCATCTATCTATCTATCTATCTATCTATCTATCTATCTATCTATCATCTGAATGTTTAAGTGTGTTCAGTGTTATCTATTGTGTTATTGTACATTAGGTAGAATTAAATTATTAAACTTAAATAATTTTAGTTTTGTCTTAAGCAATAAGACTTTTGAATACCATTACACAAGCAATATATTTTATTTATATTTATTTATTTTCCTAAACTGATTTATTCTTTTCTTATTTATTTACATTTCTTTTTTCTTTTTTCTTGGATATTTTATTTATTTACATTTCAGATGTCATCCCCTTTCCCCATTTCCCCTCCATAGAACCCCCCATCCCATTCCCTCTCCTTCTTATTGCTTTTATATCATTTTAATCACATGTAAGTATTAAGGTCAGTTTTAGGTTGAGGGACTAGCAATACAATAGATGTAAATAGTCAAAGAACAAGCAAGGCAATGAACAAAATTCTGTGAACACTTCCATGATCACTGCTTCTAAAGGCTTATCAGGATAACCAAAATAGTCAACTTCCCTGTCCTAGCCCAAAGTCATTTTCATGTCTGAAGCCTACTTCCTTGTTCTAGCCTAAAATTTAGATTCCTGCCTGAAATTACTTCTTTGTTTTAGCCTAATATTTAGATTCCTACCTGAAATTACTTCTTTGTTCTAGCTTAATGTGAGATTCCTGCCTGAAGCCTACTTCCTTGTCCTTGGCCAATGTCATATTTCTGCCAAGTAGCTTATTTTCTTGTCCTTGGCCTATGTCAGATTCTTGCCAAGCAGCCCCAAAGGCTCTCTGCCTCTCCTTTTTTATTTCATTAACAAGACTGAACCTGTCTTAGTTTGTTCTGACAAGAATGCCTTCCTTACCCATCATGGAATATGCATTATCAGAAGCAATGTACTTCTGTCTTAGGTTGGTAAGGGTCTGGGCAGAACCTTACCTGTTCTTGGCTTACCAACCTGTTAATTTAATAACTCTGTCTAGGGGTCCATTTTCAGGTTCAAGCCATGTACATTGTCTGCCAACATGTTGATGTTGTTAAAGATAAGCTTTAACTTGATGGGCAGGAATAAAAATATTCCTAAGACACAAAGGGCTAGCATGTGCAAGCTATATATGTCATTCTTGAAGCTTGACCAAAATGGAAATACTGACCTCAAGCCATGGGTAATTTTATCAGCAGTACCTACCGTATCAACACTCAGCAGAGCAGCATTCTTTAAATTCATAATCTCACTATGTAAAGTTAAAACATCCAGAGAGTTGTTAGAATTATTCCAAACACACTGCAAGTGTCTTTAAACATTTTCCTAATTACAATGACTACCACTGTAAATTTTACAACTAACACACATGCATTCCTCTTAGGTCAGGGGCATGAAAGGATACAAATGTCTACAGCTATGCATTTTCTTAGGTTATAAAAGTTGATACATCAGAAATTCAACACATATAAGGATGGTTGTTGTATTATTCTCTTAAAGGTAGATTAAACAGCCCAAGCACACAGCAGAATAACAATCCCAAGTCTTAAGTAACCTCAAGGGATATTATTAACTCTGGCTGTGAGAGCCAGCAAAAGTTTCAGTTTCTTAGAATGTGAAAGACAGTTCCATCATAATACATTGCAATAGTTTCATCTGTTTCATTTTCTCAGAGAAGTGGTGCCTGGAAACGTGTGTGTAGAATTATCATTCTATGGTCATTCTTTGTGAAATAAAGAAGCAAAGATATTTCCAATAAAACTCTCAAGTTTTTATACTAGAAGGATCTGGATAACTGAGATTATCAAAGAATCAGGAAATCACCTTGCATTTCTTTGTATTGTCTCAGGGAAGATGGAGAAAAAGATCATCATGTCATCATAGGGGACACACTGGAGATGGAGTCAGACCATAGTGCTATTGTGTGAGTGGGAATACACACTCCATTCCTTGGACTTGCACTGTAATAATGGATATGCATTCTTTAAAATAATAGAGCTTAGTTAGCCCTTGAGGCTCCATTCCCGTTACTGTTGGAGAATGCAATTGCATCACTAAGAAGTCAACATAGATCTTAGTGAAATTTGTCTCATCCTTTTTTTATTCTTCCTCTATCTTTCTCTCTTAAGGGAATTTAAGTTTAGATCAGGGCAGGATGGATAAGGTTGGGGTGGGTGGGTGGGTGCTACTTTCCTGGCTCAAGCTTGTCCTGCCTTTGAAATTCTTCTCAGGCAGCTTTTATCCTTTCTACCTCCCCAGCTCTCTCCATTCTCCCCTATCTGCTTGCTGTCTAAGAGTATGCTGGACTCTAGTGTCTACAGTTGCCTGTAAAAGTAACTTACTTCTTCAGATGAAGTAATGTGACGAGAGCTATGTCCAAGTTGTCCAAATACACAGCTTGGGCTAAGCCCAGAGCACTTTGTTCTCTGTTCTAACTATCTCTAGGCCTAGGCCTGAAAGCTTCTAGCCTCCATATAATCTAATCCTCCAAGCTGACTGATTTAAACTGGCTTTACTCAGCTTCTGCTTGGCCTCAAACTAAAACATGCTACAACCAAATCTTTAAAAGCAAAAGACTGAACATCAGATGTTTTTAGTGATATAAAATCAAAAGATTTAAATAATAAGCAACTAGATTTTATTAAAATGAGTTTAAAAATATCAGTAATAAGAGTATGTCACTTTTTATGACTTTATAATTAGTTCTAAAGCTTCCCATAGTTCTAAAGTTACTTAGTCAAGTTAGAAAGTTGAAAATGGTTATTTTAATATATTTGCTTAGAGACACTCATGATTAGGTATAGGGATCTTAGGATTGTAACTTCTCAGATTGCCCCAGATTCTATCTAAATCATTAATATGTACCTCAAAGTCACATTCATAGTCACACTCACACTGTCCCTTTGGTCTAGAGTTTATACTCCGTGAGGTTGAGTTGACCATGTTCCAATGAGTATATGGGCAACACACATTGTACTTGATAATATAAATATATAAATATAAACATCCACACATACACATACACACACATACACACACTTTTGTGTGGGAAGTCACAGGGAAAGAACTTCACACTGTTCTTTTGTGCACTGTTCTTTAGTGCCTTCTTCAGCTCTCACCTTTGGATTTGGAGAGATGGAAAGATGACCTCACTTCAGCTGCATTCAGTTGAGTAGAGGCTAACTTTCCTTGTTCTTTGATTGAGCTCAAGTTATATTTTTACCCTAATTAGAGTTTACATAACTTTTTTCTTTTATTTCTTTAAAGCTGTGTTATAGTTTAATTTTGGTTGTCCCTTGGCTACAACTTTAGAGTCATTTTTATGACAATTATTTTCAAGGTGCCTTTTAGTAATTTTACTGTGTCATCAGATCTTTGAAGTCTATTAATAATTTTTTAAATGACCAGATACAATGCTTCATAGTCTGCCCTTTTTCCTTTTCAACCCTGTAGTCCTCTCTTCTGGAGACCATTATACTTTTTTTTTTGTTTCCAATTCATTCATTCTCTCTCTCTCTCTCTCTCTCTCTCTCTCTCTCTCTCTCTCTCTCTCCATGCATGCTGCTTCTCTCTGTGGTCATATGAGCTATGGTCAGTTGATTTAAAGGGTCTTGTTCTCCTGGTGTCCTCCATCCCCTCTGGTTCTTACACTCTTTTTGCCTCCTCTTCCATGGGATTCCTATGCTCTGAGCAGAGGAATTTATGGAGACATCTCATTTAGAGCTGTGCGTTCCAAAGTCTCTTTCTCTCTATGTAATGTTTGCCTGTACGTCTCTGCATCTGTTCCCATCTACCACAGGAGAAATTCTCTCTTATGATAGCTGAATAAGGCACTGATTTATGAATATAGCAGACTATCATAAGGAGTCATTTTATTGTTCCTTTTTTTTTTTTTAGATTAGTAGTATTTGGTTTTATCCTAAGTGTCTTGGCAATCTAGACTCTGGTTCTTGGTCATCAAAGCAGTATCCAGCATGAGTTACATTTTGTGGTGTGGACCTTAAATCCCACAAGTTTTGTATCACCATACTTTGCCCTAGCATATTTTGCAGGCATGACAGATTTGTGGTTGGGTTGGTGTTTACTTTTCTCCTTTGGTAGCCTGAGTAGTATCTTTCTATGTCATAGACACAAGAACATGAAGGTGAAGATTCTATGTGAACACCTTTCCATGTTCAGTGAGTTGTGTGGGTGTTGTCTTCAGCAATGAGCCTCTACTGTCAGTTTTGTGGAAAGTTATTTGTATTGCTTCCACTCTTGAATTCTATGTACATGGGTACAGGTGTATGTGTGGTAGGGCTATTGGCTTATTTTTGTTTATTGTAAGTACCTGCATTTCAACTTTTTAATCCTTATCTTGTTGATTGTTATTCTTCTGTTGACATTTCATTTTTCAGCATTTTCCACAATATTGGTGATTGAACTCATCACCTCTAATATGATAGGCAAGTACTCTACCACTGATCTATACCCCAGGCTTTTCTTCATTTTATTGAAACTGATACTGTATTTAAGTGGAAGTTTCTACTTTCATCTTGAATTTCTTGCTCTTACTATTTCTTCCATTTTTATCAACAACCCAGTGCAGTGGTAGCAAAGCAATAGATATAATCCTCAGTTTACAAAATTAAGGATGCATGCCTAAGGTCCTTGGTATTCCTATAATCTACAGTAGGAAACCATTTAGTGTCTTCAATAAAAGAATTATATTTAGTTGGAAGCCCAAAAGGAAAGATTTTTAAAAAAGTTATATGAAGAGATTATTGTCTTTTGGCTGCTTTTTGATGTATGCATGAATACATTGAGGGCTAATACATCCCTTGGATCTCTGGCAATAGTGAGGTGCAGGGGTGTTTTACAGCTTGTCCTGCTGCATGGCTCAAAGCTGACAAAGGTTCAGGAGGAAGCCCAGCTCCCCCCAGTAAGCTCCTTCATCAAACTATAAAGTGTGGTCATGTCTGTGTTCTCTATAAAGGGAACATTCCCATTTTTGTAAGCTGAGGCTGTTTTGATGGAGCCTGTCCAATCTGAAGCATCTAAAGGAGTCTGGAGAGTTCCAAGTGTGCAGAGAGCATACTGTTAAAGTCTCTTATGGCGTAAATCATCTCTCAGGAACTTACCTACTAATACCATAAGACAAGGTGAACTATTTCATTATGAGAAGGGGAGGCATATGGAGTCTATGACAGAGATACAGACCACAATGTACAGAGAAAACTGGAATACAGTTCTAAGGGATACCCAGAATACTGACAGATTTATAAGAAGACTACTGTTTGTCAGTGCCACTTCAGTAATCAGACTTTATTAGTTGTATATGGAAGGAGGTGTATTCAATCAGAAAGTCAATATAACTGCTCTGTGATGTTTGAGGCCCCATATTAATCAGAATGGATAATGAAATGTGGTACCTTTACACAGGATTACCCAGCTATTTAGAAAAGGAAAAGTAACAGGTAAATGGATGGAACTAGAAACAATCATTCGGAGTGAGATAACCAAAATCCAGAAAGACAATTGTTGAACTTTTCTCTCATTTGTAGATATTAGTTTTTTTCTTTTTTTCTTTTTTTTTTAGATATTAGCTTTTTATCTATTTAGTTTTAATGTCCAAAAATTAAATAATTACTCCAAATTTCAGGGAATCTTAAATTTTGTTTCAACTTTGCTTTCAGGTAACTTCATGTAATGTCATGATTACATTTGTAATAATTCAATTTTTGTGGAAGACCAGAAATAATAAATACTTCTTGACAGGAACAAGATATTTGGAAGTAACTCTGGCATTCTCTAGGATGCTTATACTTACCCAACTTTAAGTCAACAATGCTAACCTGTGACGCTTTCTGATGGGACAAGTGTTTACATCTTGAGAGGGAGTGGGACTCATTCTCTAAAATCCCACTGCCACAGCAATCTTTATGGGTCTGGGAAGAAGTTCATCTCAGTAGAGACACTGTGTCTAGCTTTCCCATGTGCTACATTTGATTGAGAATTATGTATAGTTACAAAATGAAGATTTTTTTTAAAAAAAACCTCTTAAAAGTTAACTTCTACAGTTATTGATTTACTGATGTTGAAGTGATCAACTGGGCTCTACTAATGACCAGACCAGCGCCAGAAGTCTAGGTAAGCCACCTACCTCTGGACCTGTCCTACTTTCTCGGTGCCCATCCTGTCGTCAGTGTGTCCACTTCCTGTAGCCATGTCCCAGATCCCAACTCTAACAGAGACCCCCTATGTGAGAAGAAGCCATACCAGCTTTCTTATTATCCCAAAGAAATGTCTCCAAAATTGACCATAGCAAGTCTGAACAGATACAAGAAAATTTAAATAAATCCTGCACCCTATTAGACCACCATGGATTAAAGCTGGATTTCAACTACAACAGAAAGCCTACATACTTATAAAAACTGAACAACTCTTGACTGGGTGAATACTGGGTCAAGACAGAAACGAAGAAAAAAATAATTTTTTTCCTAGAATTCAATAAAAATGAATGTACCCACACTTAGGGGGCACAATGAAAGTGGTGCTAAGAGGAAGTTCATAGCACTAAACGTCTACATAAAGAATTGCAAAGATAAGCAATTCAAGGCCCATAACTTGAAGCAATCCCACAAAAATCAGAGACTAGACAAGGCTGCTCACTCTCTCTATCTATTCAATATACTACTTGACAACAAAAGGAGGTCAAAGGAATACAAATTGGAATAGAAGAAGTTAAAAAAAGCACGATTTGGAGATGATATGATAGTTTACTTAAGTGACTTCAAAAATTCCACCAGAAAACTCCTACAGCTGATAAACAACTTCAGCAAAGTGGCTGGATATGAAATTAACGCAAACAAATCAGTAGCCTTCCTCTACTCAAAGGATACATGGGCTAAGAAAGAAATTAGGAAAATGGCACTCTTCATGATAGTCACAAATAATATAAAATATCTTGGTGTGATTCTAACCAAGCAAGTGAAAGATCTGTATGGCAAAATCTTCAAGTCTCTGAAGAAAGAAACTGAAGAAGATCTCAGAAGATGGAAAGATCTCCCCTGCTCATGGATTGGCAGAATTACTATAATGGCCATCTTGCTGAAAGCAATCTACAGATTTAATGCAATCCCAATCAAAATTCCTACTCAATTCTTCATAGAGTTAGAAGGAGCAGTTTGCAAATTCATTTGGAGTAAGAAAAAACCCAGGATATCAAAAACTATTCTCAGCAATAAAAGAACTTCTTGGGGAATCACTATCCCTGACCTCAAGCTGTACTACAGAGCAATAGTGATAAAAACTACATGGTATTGGTACAGAGACAGGCAGGTAGACCAATGGAATAGAATTGAAGACTCAGAAATGAACCAATACATCTATGGTCACTTGATCTTTGACAAAGAGGCTAAAACCATCTAGTGGAAAAAAGACAGCATTTCCAACAAATGATTCTTGTTCAATTGGCAGTCAGCATGTAGAAGAATACAAATCAATCTATTCTTATCTCCTTGTTTAAAGCTCAAGTCTGAGTAGATCAATGACCTCCACATCAAACCAGAAACACTGAATCTAATAGAAGAGAAAGTGGAAAGGAGCCTTGGACACATGGACACAGGTGAAAATTTCCTGAGCAGAACACCAATGGCTTGTGCTCCAAGATCAAGAATTGACAAATGGGACCTCATAAAATTGTAAAACTTCTGTAAGGAAAAGGACATTGTCAATAGGACAAAACGGCCACCAACAGATTGGAAAAAGATCTTTACTAATCCTATATCTGATAGAAGGTTAATATTCAATATATACAAAGAATTGAGAAATTAGACTCTAGAGAAACAAATAACTCTATTTTAAAATGTGGTACAGAGCTAAACAAAAAATTCTCAACTGAGGAATCTCAAATGTCCGAAAAGCACTTAAAGAAATGTTCAACATCCTTAGTCATCAGAGAAATGCAGATCAAAATGACCCTGAGATTCCACCTCACACCAGTCAGAATAGCTAAGAACAAAAACTCAGGTGTCAGCAGATTCAGACAAGGATGCAAAGAAAAAGAAACACTCCTCCATTGTTGGTGGGACTGAAAGCTGGTACAACCACTCTGGAAATCAGTCTGGCAGTTCCTCAGAAAATTGTACATAGTACTACCTGAGGACCCAGCTATACCACTCCTGGGCATAAACCCAAAAGATGCTCCAACATATAACAAGGAAACATGCTCCACTATGTTCATAGCAGCCTTATTTATAATAGTCAGCAGCTGGAAACAATCCATATGTCTCTCAACAGAGGAATGGATACAGAAAATGTGGTATATTCACACAATGGAGTACTACATTGCTATTAAAAATGATTTCATGAAATTCTTAGGCAAATGGATGAAACTAGAAAATATCATCCCGAGTGAGGTAACCCAATCACAAAAGAACACACATGGTATGTACTCACTGATAAGTGGATATTAGCCCCAAGCCTCAGAATACCCAAGATACAATTCACAGGCCACATGAAGCTCAAGAAGAAGGAAGACCAAAGTGTGGATGCTTTGGTCCTACTTAGAAGGAGAAACAAAATAATCAAGGGAGGTAGATGGTGGGAGAGACTTGGGAGGAAGAGAAGAAGGGAAGGGGGAAAGAAAGGAAGAATCAGGTCTGGGAGGAGATGTAGGAGATGTTTAGAAGGGCAAAAATTTGAACTCAGGTGTGTAGCAATTGGAGATGATGAACTAGGAGTAGCCACAAGATAGTCTCAGATGCCAGGAAAGCAAAAGGCTCCCAGGACCCAATGGAGATGACATTAACTGAAATGCTCAACAAAGGGGAGAGAGAACCTATAGAGACCATATCCAGAGGTTAGGCAAGGCCCCTGGTTGAGGGATAGGGCCACACACCCATTTCCAATGTTTTAAAAAAGATTTATTTATTTATTTATTTATTTATTTATTTATTTATTTATTATGTATACAGCATCCTGACTGCATGTATACCTGCAGGCCAGTAGAGGGCACAAGATCTCAGTATAGATGGTTTTCAGCCACCATGTGGTTGCTGGGAACTGAATTCAGGACTTCTGGCAGAGCAACCAGTACTCTTAACATCTGAGCCATCTCTCCAGCCCCCATCTCCAAAATTTCTCCTGTGTAAAGGAAATGCAGGGACAAAGAGTGGAGTAGAGACTGAAGGAAAGGCCATCAGAGACTGCCCCACCTAGGGATCCATCCCATATGCAGACATCAAACCCAGACACTATTCCTGGTGCCAAGAAATGCTTCCTGACATGAACTTGATATAGCTGTCTCCTGAGAGGCTCTGGCAGAGCCTGACCAATATAGATGCAGATGCTCACAGCCAACGATGGGACTGAGCATGGGGACCCCAATGGAGGAATTAGGGAAGGACTGAAGGAGCTGAAGGGGCTTGTAATAGGAAGAACAACAATACCAACAAACCAGACCCCCTAGAGCTCCCTGGAACCAAACCACCAACCGAAGAGTACACATGGAGGGACCCATGGCTCCCGCCACATATGTAGCATAGGATGGCCTTATCTGGCATCACTGGGAGGAGAGGCCCTTTGTCCTGTGGAGGCTCGATGCACCATCATAGGGGAATGCTAGGACAATGAGGCAGGAGTGGGTGGGTAGGGGAGCACCCTCATAGAAGCAGAAGGAGGGGGATGAAATAGGGAGTTTGCAGAGGGGAAATAGGGAAAGGGGATAACATTTGAAATGTAAATAAATTAAATATATATATATACACAAAGAGAAGAAATCAGATGCAGGAGTAATAAACATCAAGAAATAAATTGAGGGCTGAATCAATAAAATAGAACCAAATACCAAATAAAACAATACAAAAAAAATCATGAAGCAAGGCATAGTTTTGTTTTGTTTTTTCTTTTGAGAAAATCAATAAGATAGACAAACTCTTATCCAAACTAACTAAAAGACTGAGAGAGAATATCCAACTTAACAAAATCAGAAATAAAAACAGGGACATAACAACAGACACTGAGGAAATCAAAAGAATCATTAGGCCATACTACAAAACCAGCACTTCACAAAATTAGAAAGTCTAAAGGAAATTGTTAAGATTTTTCATAGATGCCACTTAATGAAATTAAATCAAAATAGGATAAACAATTTAAATAGACATAGAACCCCTAAGAAAACAGAATCAGTCTAAAAGTATCCCAGCTCCTTAAATTATTCCATAGGATATAAGCAAAAGAAACATTGCCTAATTCAGTTTATGAGACTCTGACATCCAAACCACAAAGAAAGAATTACAGGCCAAATTTCTTTATGAGCATAGATACCTATACACTCAATAAAATACTAGAAAATTGAGAATAATAAATACAAAGAAAAAAAAAGAGAAACAGTCAATGACCTAGAGACAAGATACAGGAAACTGGGTGCTGGTATTAGAGGATTAATAATTAGGGTTCGTTCATACGCTGACTTGAGCACCATCTGAGATCATCACTATTGCTGGAGAGGCAGCAATGGGAGGCTATTAGCATTAGACTACTTGTTTAAATTGTGCAATGTTCTTCCGAACCACGAGGTCTTGCTCTTTCTTCTACTTCTCTACCCTTCTTCTGTTATATATAACTTTTGTTATATTATTGATAGAAGTAGTTGTAACAGTAAAGATTAATAGCCCAATGTGTCTGGTGAGAACAGTATCAGGAGTCAGGGAGCACTATCCCTTTAAACTGTCATATCACCTCAGCTTAGGTTAACCTTGAGGAGGGGCAGGAAGTGAAGTGAGGAAGTCAGGGTGTGGGCATTGAGTGTTGTGTGTAGCACCCCTTCATCACTCATGTCTGAAGAAATCGGCCATGTGCTTCAAACCATGAAAAGATTAAAATGGGAGACTGGAGCTTCATATTCTAGTTATGTTCTCCTCATGGTTTGTGTCGCAGCCTACTGGGAAAGGAATGTCAGCCTTTGTTAAGTAAATGCTTCCTTTTTACGAAACACTGGGAACTAAACACTGATTATTTTTAATATCATATCCACCTGTGTCAGCAGCACAGAATGACAGAGGCTTCTCTCATTGACAAGGTTGCCTGGTTGTTCCTCAACCTACGCTTCCCATCCTATCTACGAGCTGCGTTCCAGTGAGTCCCATGAGAGATCTGACACCTGGAAGGAGCTCAGCAACTGTTGTTCACAGTCAGGACTTTCCCACAGGGACTCTGTGAGTCTTCTTTTCATGAAAGGTTTGCAGTCAATTTCCTCTATGGTTTCCAGTGGTTTAAAACAAGGTCAGACACAAATGTTTTCCTTTACGGGCTGAATTCGCACTATTACATCATTCTCTCTCTCTCTCTCTCTCTCTCTCTCTCTCTCTCTCTCCCTCCCTCTCTCCCTCTCTCTCTCTCTCTCTAACTTGTAAGCAATTTAGGAATAGGATTTATCTAGATTACCAATAAAACTGTTTATCATACTCGTCAACTTTAGATAAACTCCTCACTTAAAGATTTTGTTAACCTCTGAGTACAACAGCACTACAATGTATACCAATATTTGTATTTGGCATTACTTATTAAGAATTGGTTTGATAAAGGAAACAGGAGATCAGCCATTGGCAGGTGTAGGAGGAGCTAAGGTGGGAGGAGTAAGGAGAGGAAGAGGAGGAGTAAGGAGGAGAGGAGAGGAAGGAAGAGGAGGAGCTAGGAGAGAGAACTAGAGAGAGGGGAACAGAAGGTGGATGTTCACATGTCTGTAGCAGTCAAAGGTAGTTGGCATATCTAGGTTGGGTATTGGGTTACACTTCTGATTGTATGGGCAATTTGTTACTGATCACTATCAAATATATAAGCTTTTGGATAATTTAAGCATTAGAATCTCATTTTCCTACTGGGCCTGCGTGGATGGTGGAATGGTCTGAGCAATGCCCAGCCTTGCGGAGACAGCATGGAAGATTGGCAGAGCCATCTCCCACATTGACGTCTCCTGGGTGGCAGGGCTGGTGTTTCTGGCTGGCAGTTTCTAGATTTTTTTTCCTTCCATTCCTTCACTTCCAGTTCTTGGATATACTTCCAATTAGTTTCCATAAGACAGAAAACAGCTGGGCTTTGTTTTTAATCCAGTCAGACAATCTATATCTTTTATTTGAAGCATTCCAACAGTTTATAGCCGGAGTTGTTACTGAGAGGGATTGGTGATTTCTGTTATTTCTTGGATGTTTCCTTGATTAATTCAAATATTATTTGATCTTTCTCTTCTTCTCTACTAATGCTAGGGGGATGCTTGTCTGCTTAATTGTACATGTTTTATTCTTTATTTTGTTTATCTGTTTCTTTCATGAATCTTCCCCTTTCCTGTACCCCCATGACTGTACCTTAAAGTGGAAATTTCTGGCTTCTTTGGAGACTCAGTTAGGTTATAATGATGTTTTGCTGGGCAGAAAGGTGAAAGAATGTTTTGCTAGAGCAGATACTTGAAAGAATGTTTTGCTGAAGCAGACACAGATGAAAGGATGATTTGCTTTAGCAAATACATGAAATGATGCATGGTATTTAGAAAGAATATAAAGATGACCCCACAGACACTGGGAGCATAAACACTGGTTCGCTTTGCTCTGCCTCGCTAGTCTTCACTGACTAATCACATGTATTGGTTCACCTTATATTGCATTGCTGAGCTTCTCTTGAGGTGACTTCATAGAAAGGAACCACAGAAATTTTCTTCTGATTCCTACAGCTTTTTGCTATTTTTGCAGACTCAGCCTCATGGGTTCTTCTGGATTGAACTGCCTTTGCTGATTTGTGTATGGTGTCTGCTGAGTGGACTGGACTGCAGCTGCTAATTTGTGTTTGTTTATTCCAAGTGGATTGAATTAAAAACATCAAGGATTGGTATCATCTCAAAGAACTATTTCTAAACAGATCCACTTCCCCTATATCCTAATAACCTTTCTTTCCCACTACCTCTGATGGATAGTGGGCTAGAGGGGAGGTTGAACCCTTATTAAAGTAGGTTGTGAAAAAAATATGCCTACAGTACCTTCTTGCTTTCCTCTATGTAAAATCTCTTTAAATATCTTCTACAGTGAAGGATTGTTGTACATGAATCGCTTTAGTTTGTGGTTGTCTTAAACTGTTCTCCTTTTTTTTGTTTTTGGTATCAGTTTAAAAAGATGATTTGCGCAGTATACTAATTCTGGTTGGAAGTCATTTATTGTAAGTACTTGAAATGAACCCACTGTTTATGATTTCAGCTGAGAAGTCAGACATCATTGCTCATGTTTGCCTTTGTGAGTCAGCATTTGTCTGCTGAAGCTTTGAATAGCATTTTTTCTTCTTATTATTTTGTTGTTGTTTGCAGTCTTAGCATTTGAACTGTGGATCCAGCAGATGTTCCATCTTTCTTGATCCAGTCCATTGGTGGTGCATCTGCATTTACAATTTGTTTGTTGACGTTTTTAAATTTAGTTATTATTTTCATTTTATGGGTATGCGTGTTTTGCCAGCTTGTATGTCTGTGTACCATGTGTGTACCTGGTGCCTGCAGAGGCAGAAGAGGGCTTTGGATTTCTTAGAATTTAAGAGCAGGCAGTTATGAGTCATCATGTGGCAGCTGCAAAACAAACCTGGGTTCTCTAGAAGAAGCCACCAGTGCTTCTTACTGCTGAGCCATTTCTCCAGTCTCCTCTTTGAGATTTTCATTTCTTTTTTTCCAAATATCAATTTCCCTGATGAACTTGGCATCCATATTGCCATAGGTTGTTGAGGTGATCAGTTTGAATTTTTTTTGTCAATAGTTCATTAATTTCAGTATCTTTGGATTTGTAGCTGAGGAGTGATGCTTTTCTGCAGGTGTCATATTCTTTTCCCCTTTGAGTTTCCAGTCTGTAGTTGTTGTTATCTATGCATCTATTCATATAGATATCATCTCCTCTGACTTTATTTGGAGATCTTAGTGAGCAGGCATCTCGTAAATGTTCAATTCCTAGTGCCACTGAGAGGAGAAAACTAATTGCTGTAGCTATCACCAAATGAATACAAGCCACGTTAGAAATATCCTTAAAATCGATTAAATTAAGTACTGCATAGCTAATACACATAGAAGAGCAAAATGCAAAAAATAAACTGTGAAGTTAAAGTTATGTCAGGTAAAGGTAAAATTAGTGAATTAGGAAGAAGCAGAAGAGCGGAGAAGCAAAGTTAAATAAATGTTCATGTATAAGAAGGGGAAGAAGGAGAAAAAATGATGATGACAATGACAACGAAGAGGGGGAGGAGGAGGGAAAAGGAGGAAGAGAAGGAGGAGGAAGAGGGAGGAGGAGGAGGAGGAGGAGGAGGAGGAGGAGGAGGATATTATTAGGAAAAGTGAGAATAAAGGCCAGGAGACTTGAAATCCAATTGTAAAGAAAAATATACATAAAGAAAATCAGATAAATAAAAAAGCGGGGAAAGCTTTCTAAACACAAAGTAAGATAATTTTGAAAGTGTGATAAAAAGAAGAAACACAATCAAATAACAAGTAGAGAAAATAATGTTTAAAAAATAGTGAAGCTTTAGAGGAGCTGCTTCCAGAGGTCCAGTCTTGGACTCTAATAGGTGGAAGGGACATGGTTCTCTCTTCCTTTTTACCACTGAAGCTGGTATGGCCTACAGACCCATTAAGGGTCTGATGTGGACTTCTGGTTTTGTTTTTGTTTGTTTGTGCGTGTGTGTGTGTGCATGTGTGCTTGTGCACACACACGTTTTCTAGGAGCATCTAACTACTTTAAGTTTTGCAGTCTGTATACTAGACAGGTTCTCCAAGGTCAGATGCTGTGGTTTTTAAATTACAAAGTGGCCAATGTCCAAGCCAGAGTGGGTCTTCTGTGTGTACTGAAAGCAAACAGAGTAGGGAGATTACACGTGAGGACCAGTTGGAGAGCTGCTGGGCAAGAACCTCAGACTTCTCAGTCCTGTTAGGACTAAGTTACCCTGGAGGTAAATGGTTGAGAAGAGTGGCTCCCTTTCTCATTTCAGAGTTCTCTGCCATTACCATCAGCAGCTCCATGGAAGGCGGGGCTCCTGACCACTGTGTTCTCCACTGGAAGAACCTCCTGTACCCGAGCTTCTCAGTGTACCCACACTTGGCTCCTTCATCTCCACAACTGTACAGTTGGTTTCTCCAAACGAGTTGTGGTTGTCTCCTGTCTCCTAGTTGTGGTTCCTACTCTTTTTTGTTCCCCAAGAGAATATAGTCCTTCCCACCAGGGTGCTAGCCACATCCCTTGAGGATGTAGGCAGTGGCCTAACGGAGCTCATCTCTTCTGCTCAGCTGACTTCTCATTCAGAGGAGTCCCTGTCTCGGTGGAGTCACATCAGTGGAGGATAGGCTTGTAAGCACCGTAGGGTTGCCCTGTAGGTAGGATTACAGTCTCCTCACAGGATCTCCTGGTTTACCTGTGGGACAAGACATGTGTGTGTTCACTCCTCTGGGGAGTCGTGTTGCCTCGCACTTCTCGATCCTTCTTGCTGTACCTTCCTCCTTGTCCCTCATGTGTCAGTTGCACACTCACCTATGTTATTTCTGAAGCTCGTCCTTGGAAGAACACACCATCTTTTCTCCAAAGTCCACAGTGTTTATTTTTATACTCTCTTCTCCTGTGCTATTATCTGCTTATGTATTTTACAAGTACTTTTATTTATTTTTTGTGTGTGCATGTGAGTGTCACAGCATGTGTGTGGAGATGGCACATGTCAGAGAACAATTGGTAGACACTGATTCCTTCTACCACGTGGGTTCTAGGGATCAACCTGAGGTCATCAGTCTTGGTGACAAGCACCTTCATCAGCTGAGCCATCTCAGCTGGCCCCGAGCTATTTCCTTTACTAGAAAGTACATTCAATCTGGGAAGAGATATGCTAATACTGTTGGATAAACATCATAGCTGTATGTGAAAGAGTCTAACAAATATAGATTTATCTATCTTCAAATGCATTTATTGAATTTAGCATCCTTAAAATTTTAGGCTGACAGGCATTAATAATTTCCAGATATGTAACCTGCTTCTTTGTGAATAAAATAATACCAGTTTTGCAGATTCAGATGGTAGAGTAGCTTTGGAAGTTAAGTCACAAATCTAAAAACTACTAAAGGAATTTCGACTCCCACTGAACTAGCATTACAAATGTGCTTTCTCTCTCTTGTTTTTTCTCTCTGACTATCTTCCTCTTCTGCTGTTCTGGAGCTCCAAGCCTTTGGCTGGCCTTGTGGTAAAGCATGTTAGTTTACGAGAGGAACTGACAAGCAGATCTGGATGAGTGCAGAGCATCTACCAGTCCAGGGTCACTCTTCTTGGGGCACTGTGGTGAGGTCAAATGGCTGGGAAGTCAAATTAGAACAAGAGATGATGCTGTCTTCCATCATAGCTGAGAAGCATGAGCTCCTGCTGCCTGATTGGATTTGGTTAATTTTAAAGTTCTGTTTAATTTAATTGGGTTCATGTGAAATGAGAGGCTAGGAGAACTTGAAAATTTTCTGTTTTAACACAGTAAAAGAAAGTTTCCTCTTGGGAATTTATGCCACTCATCTGTTCTGCTTCTTATCCTCCAATTATTTTAAACATTAGTAGGATGCTTTCCCAAGATGACTAAGCTTAAAGAAAGCCCTCAGGTATATTCTAGGTATACTCCTTAGGCTCAGCTGAAGTAGATATAAACATTGTTTAACCAGTCTTTGAAAAGAAACAAGAATGGGTAGGATGTCTACTCTAGACTTCATTCCATGCCAAACAACAGAAGAGTGGCTCTCAACACATGCAGCTTGACATTCTTTCTTTTTGTCATAATTACCCTCTTCTAATTATAGTCCTTTACCTCTTCTCAGTATGGATCCTGGCAAGAAAGAGACAGCACATGCAAATTACATCATTTGAATAGAGGTTAGAAGGCTCTGATTTATAGCAATGTAGGGGCAGGATGTAGAGAAAACACAAGGATAATGTGGTTATCGAGTGTAGTAACTGAAGTCTTTTTTATAGGAGCTTCGGTCTTTAGTTCACAGTCACTTGCTAGGCCCCAGAAGCCTGCAGGAGGAACCAGAGGAAAACATCCTCCAGGCTCCTCTCTTTCTTCCTCCCTTGCTGATGCTCTCCTTCTTATCAACACAACTAGAAGCAAGCAGATGAACTACAAGCCACTTGCAGAAGTTGTCCACAGAGGGTCACAGTAATCTTTTCCATTGCCACAGAGCTGGGGATTGTGATAAGGCTGTTAGCACTCTCTGACTAATCTTTCAGTCTTTGAACCCTTCACGGATTCTGTTTCCTCTCTGTCCGCAGTACACATTGATGCCCTTTAGCTCTTAAGCTATGTTTCCTTGGGGTTCTCATCCTCTCCTTTCTTATTTTCTCACAAGTAGCAAGTTCTGCCCATTCTATCTAAAGCTTCATCTCTGTCTGGATGAGTTAGTGTTTAGATGTTCTTGTAAACACAAAACCCATAGACTCATCCTCAGAACCAATGTTGCCAACTGTTTATTATGTGAACTTTGAGCTGTGACCTTGCCAATCTGCATTCCACTCAGTGAAAAAGCTATGTAACTGAGGAACTAAAAAGTAACTAAGGAACTAAGTTACCCTTCTCCTCTTAGTAGACCCAAAGGGTATCAGATCATGTATCCTCCAGTCCAGTGTTGCTGACTCAGTTTGCTTTAGATGGAGTTCTTCCTGAAGTTACTCGTATAATTGGTGGGAATTCCTTTCTGAAGTAGCTGAAGTTAAAAACGAATTTCTGAGATAAAATGTTCAATGCAGGAGAATTGCTGTCAGCTACATATGGATGTCCAATGGCCACAGTAGTCTGGTCTAGGACCTGCAGTTTGAAGATTTCTCAGTATTTGAAATCAGAAAGATAGGGACTATCTGAGTGGTTGGAATGTCATGAAAATCACAGTGGCATTACGCTTTGAGGGGACGATGAAGAATTTCATTTGAGTTTATGATGCCTGATGGGGAGAATACTTTAAACAACTGGATATGGAGCAGGAAGAACCTTGGAAATTGGGGTTCTAGGAATCTTGGCATCATAAGTACAATGATGTCATAGGAGCTGTTACTGGGGGAGCGCATTATTCTCCAGAGCCATTGGGGTCAAAAGGAAAAGAGACTTTCTTGTCTCTGTGTCAGCATCGATCCTAAGATAGAGACACCAATGCTGTCAATATAGCATACATAGCCTGCAGCTAGGGTAGCTTTTTAAAACATGGGACATCAGTGTTTAAAGCCTTCCATTTTCTCATTTTTACCCGGAATGGCATTAGAAAAACTGTTCTGTAAAGGCTACAAGGCTCTCCCTCAGTAACTTTATCTTAAGTTATTGCCTCTCTTTTACTTGAAGCTCATTGTACTGGTTCTCTTCACAGTTCTGGCAAACAAACTATTTTAAACACCAGAGCTATCACTCTGACATGTCACCTGCTATGTCTGCTTACGTTTCACTTACCAGCTTAAATGTCAGTCAGTCCAAGGAGCTGCTCTAAGCCCCAGACGTACATCTCTATCTGCAGTTTATTCTTATGTGCTGTAGCATTCAGCTCAGTTCAGAGTTACATAATGATTTGTGTTAAAAATCTCCCCACACCGTAGTAGATGGTACGAAACTGGCTCAGCAGTCCTAAAACACACTAAATGTGGATGTGTCGAAGTGGTGTGTCCACATCCATCTCTGCTAATCCATAGCACAAGCAAAGACTCACCACCCACTCTTACTTTTCTATTATTCTTTTACACCATTGTTCCTTAGGTTGAAAGGAAATGCAGCGCTGGGCCTCACATTTGCTCTCTCACAATAAGGCCTCATCCTTCCTCATGAAAGCAACTGCAGACAGATTTCTATCAAGATCACATGAAGGCAGCAGCATTCTGACAGAAGACAGGAATGACCTTCTTCCTATATATTTTGCTTAAAAAAAACCCCTCCATTTTTATAACTGACATTGGTATTATCTATAAATATTGTACAAATATCTGGAGCCCTTCTGGTTGATGATAGGTTGCAGTGAAAAATGAGTACCTTGGTCTCACGACATACAGTGCTCTGGATTACAGAAGGTCAGGGTTCACTGAGTAGAGGCAAGTATAGCAGAATGTGTTCTTTTATTCGAGGCCTTATTAGTGTTTTACTGAATTCCTACTTATCTCTTGCTTCTTCCAAGGATAACAATGACAGGAGGGAGGTTCTATGGGAAATGCTGAGAAATCTTACTATAATCTGGATATAAGAAAACTCTGACAAAATCCCCCAGTAAATAAGTGACTGGGCAGCTCCTGTCACCAGGCAGGCTCCACAGCCCAGATCCTCCCTTGCTGTAGAGTTTCAACCTCTCTCTTTCTTCCTCCTGGATTCTATATTTCTGGCTGGAAATTGTGATACATGGAGTACCTCGAGCCAGGTAACCCCTCACTGACTCCCATAGCCTCCAGAAACTCTTATTGGTACCTTGACATGGGAAGGGGAGAGTAGGGAGTCTCTCCATGTCTTCCTCTCCCACCATGGCAGGCCAGATACCTGATAGCCATCATGGAAAAGTGGGCCTCCATTTTCCCATTCCCAAGTACCCCAAGGTCAGAACCAGTTATGAGAGTCTTCCAAACATTCTCTTTTCAAAGTGTGGTCTCCTTGGTCACATCAAGATGGACTTCTGAGTGTTGTGGTGGATATGGACCATCTATCTCTTCTTCTTAAAGATTCTCTCAGTCTTAAGAACTGGCCAGACAAGAACCTGCTGGTTTTAAAGATAGCCAGTAAACTCCTTACTTCTGTGATCCCAAGTGCCCGGTCTTTCTCCTTCCCTGTCTTCCCACTGCAAAGTGCCTCCAAAAACGGGACTTTTCTTATAAAACTAGACAAGCCTTTGACAATGTAAGTTACTTTTGTTCACTCAGCTGCTCTGAATTGTCCCTCAGTGTAGTCTGCTTTTTCATCATGGTCCTTGGACACCTGACCGGCCCTGGTATGATTTCTCTGATCCATTTTTTTTTCTGTTCCTTTACTTGAACTCATTCTTCTCTTTCTCTTCTTTGAATATACCCGGTGATACGAATATCAGGAGGGGACAAGAATTCAAGAGGTAGTGAGAGTTGCAGGGCTACTCTATCCTGCTGTGCAATGGCATGTCTTAATGAGCAGCTGTGGTGTGCAGAACCTCTGCCTGAAGTGGAGGGCTTTACACCCACTGACTTCTATTCCTCAAAACAATCACACTTCTGTATTACATATGGAAAGTCTGAGGTCCAGGATGTCACACAGAAAATTAGTGGTGGAATCAGATTCTCATCCAAAAAGGTCTGGATTTAGTTCCTCTCTCTCTCTCTCTCTCTCTCTCTCTCTCTCTCTCTCTCTCTCTCTGTGTGTGTGTGTGTGTGTGTGTGTGTCTGAAGGCATATTTCTGAGATGCATTTAGAAAGAAAACACTAATATCAGGTTGAGGATACATACATTATGACTGGCTGGCACTGGAATAACAATATCAGGTCCCAAGGTAATGGCTAAACGTTTTAAATTACGTAAGACAGGATAAACAGGAAAGATATTTCCTGTTAATATCTGAAGCAAGCCATAAAGGGCTGGTGTGGTGTCTGTTCTACAAGGTTCTGGTACATACAGAGGACCTTCTTTGTGGCTTTTATACACAGATATTATATTAGGTTTTCAACTCTGCAACAGCTGAAAAAAAAACAAGTGAAAGAAGGTTTTGTTTTTTTTTTGTTTTTTTTTTTTACGTCTGTTGGGGTTTTGGTAAGAAGTCAATCTTTGATGCACTCTTCTCAAGATGTTGTGAGGCTTAGAGAGAAACTCTCAAAACATGAGCTTTTGGGAGAACATTTCAGTTTTAAACCATGTGGGACATCGCCCTTAATGTCACCTTAGGACATAGTATTGGTCTTTCAGTAGTGGCCTTCATGTGTGTATTTCAGGCATCAGGAAGGTGGAAGGCAGAAGGACCCACCTCAACAAAAATGCCCCAAAAGATACTTCTATCTGCTTTGGCTAGATTCAGAGAGCTGCATCTAGCTGTCCTAACAGTAGGGAGGGCAAACTTTACGTAGATATGTTTACAGCTAACATTTCAAGTTCTTTTAGCAAACAAAGAGAAGACTGATATATTTGGGGCAGCATTGCCTTTGATTAACTTCTTTTGGATTATTAGATAAGCAGAAAAACAAGGTGACAGTTTGTAGGTAGGAAAATCCTGACATTAACAGGCAATAGGGAAAGAGCTGAATTAGCTCTTTGAATTGTTTTAAATCTCCTCTCTATAGAATTACTAAGCTAGATGAAGAGAATGCTAATAGGGACAGGCTCCACACATGACTTGAAGCTTCACAATTATAATTTTCTGGAAACCTTGTTGAAGATCCTTCTCACAGCCTAACATGCATTTTCTGTGCTCAGCCTTCAACCTGATTGCATGTATGTTTGTGTGCCATATACATGCAAGACCCACGGAGGCCTGAAGAAGGCATTGGATCCCTGGAACTGTAGTTGAGGATGGCTGTGACCTGTCTTGTGTGTGCTTGAACCAAACACTTCCTCTAAAAGAATGGAAGCTCTTAACTACTGAGTTATCTCTCCTGCTTCACATTTCTCTTAATTTTCTGTGATTTATGAGACTGAGCTTTTCCCCTACCTCCTAAGTCTCCCCATTCCCTTTAAGTTTGTGTATCCAAGTTGTTCTTGTTTTCAGAATACTAAGTTTATTAATCCTTGTATATGCATATGTCTTTGCTTAGTGATCACATAAAGGCTTTTAAAGCCAGCTCATATGTATCTACCTTTTAAAAATCAACACACCTAAAACAAATCCACTGCAGTGTTCCTAGGGCTTCTGTACATATACGTAGGTGTGAGACAATTTCCTAAAACATGGGTATCCCTTCAGGGTCCACATCTCTGAAAAAAATGGGTTTCCCTTCCCAGCAACCATCACTTACCAGTATCTCCTCAGCTAGAGGTGGGACTTTGTGACCTTATCCTTGCTGGATTTTATCTGGCTGATCTATCCTGGGCCTTATGCATGAAGTCTCTGCCATCGTGAGTTCCTGTGTGCAATGGCCTTGTCATGTTTAGAAAACACTATTTCTAGTCATCTACTATTTCAGTCATCCACTGTGTGTAGATCCTACAATCTTCCTAGCCCCTCTTCCAAGATGACTCCTGAGCCTTGGGGGAGAATGTGGTAGTGGTGTCCCATTTAGGGCCAGGCATTCCAAAGTCTTTGATTTTATCTGTATTAATCATTATCTACTAGAAAAAGCTTCTTTGGTGAGGGTTGATCAATGAGCTAGGGTATGAGTATAAAGATAAGTACTGGGGGCTATTTAGTATCATGTCCACTTAGTTATTGTAGTAGGTTCCTGTTAGGCCTATCACCTACACAGGAACAGATTATTTGATCAATTTATGGTACTGGACATGATTTCTACTTGTAGAGATGGCAAAGAAATTAGAGAGGAGGGAATGGTGGGTGGATTTGATCAAAACACATTATATGCATGTATGAAGTTACAAAACAAAAGCAATTCAAAGGTAGATTGTTTCTCTTGTCATGTAGTAAATAAATATGCATTTATGTATACAATCTCTGCCTTGGCTGAACTTTGAGTTCCCAAAAGGAAATAGTTTCAAACATATTGCTTAACACATAGTGAATGTTCAACATGTTTGTTGACTTATTGAGAGAACATGCAGATGGTCTACATTAATTCGAGTCTTTAGGGTCAACTGAAATATATACATGCTACAACAATGCTAAATTACTTTGTGATTTTAAGGGCTATTGCTAGCTATCTAGAAGGAATTTTCGGTTACTAAGGCTAGTGATAGGCAATGCCTCACTTCTTCTTTTTCTTTCTTTGTTTTTAAAACAGTGATAGTATTTTACTAGAATTGCTTGCTTGATGGGCTACATATTTTCACAGAAATTCACATTATTAAAATTTATGTTACAGTGAAAATATTCCAAACAGAAACAGAAATACACAATTTCCCCTTTCCTCCCACTAGCTCTATCAGCTACCTCAAGTCCCTCTCATGCCCCACACTCTCAAGTCGATAGAATCCTTTTCTTTGGTTATTATTGTTATATATAAACAAACATATATATTTATTGTTAACAAACATATGTACATATGTGCATGTATAGATATATTCAAATACAACCTCCTGAATCTGCTTTTGTTGGTGGTACGTGTATGGTTTCAAGGCTGAGCACTCTGCATTGGACATAGTACTGGAAATCTAGTGAGTTTCTCAATGTTATTTAGCTTATGGACATTACAAAAGAATCTACTACTGTAACTCTGCTGGACCAGCATAATTCCTTACTACATTCTAAATATTATCATAATACCTACAGATAAGTGTAACTCTCACCCCTCATCACATGGACATCATCAGATAAAGCTACAACTGGAGACAATGCAGAGATTAACAGATTGTAGGGATCCCAGCCCCAGTGGATACATCTACATCACAGCTCCCGCATCTACTGATCAAGGAACATTGTGGGGGTTGGAATGATTTTAAGAGGATGGTAACATAGACAAAGTAAAAATCTTAAAGGTCCCACCTCTAGACAAAGAACTTCAGGCTACTAATGCCTCCTGAGAGAAGGAGAATTATCCCATCCCAGGGATAAGCCCTCATATTGATTGTCCTAATATTTATTTACTTATCTTTTTGCTTGGACTTTTTTAAATAATTCTTTTCAAATCGTAATTTATACTCATTCACACAGGGTTATAAACACAAAAAGGCAGGACATGGGGAAGGGGATGACACTGGAACGTGGGTGTTCAGGTGGAATACAGATATCTTTCAGAACAGAGTATCGGCTGGGTGAAGGTTCAGGGGACAGGTCACTATGACTCTGCCTATGATTCACTTGTCCTATCTAAGTTGGTATTATCCACCAAGGCTACCTATTTACAAGGTCTATGACTACTCAGGCTTGTAAATTTCCACAAAAGCTGCCTGTTTACAATAGCTTATAGCCATCTGTTTCAATGTTTTTCCACAGAGACCCAAGACTTGGTGTTAGTATACATGTATGACAGGCCTATTGCTGATTTTAGGCCTATGGCTAATTTTAGGCTTTCAGTGTGTAAGCAGGGATGCCCCTGACATCTCCCCGCTTCTTTAAGTATAGAAGGGCTATGGTGATTCTAATCTTGTGAAGGCGGGGATAGAGGCCTGACCTCCAGTAATTGAAGAGGACCTTGTAATGGCTCCAGTCCCCTGTTGTTGTCCAGTGAGACATGAGGGCCATACCCATCCCAATGTCTTTTTCCTGGAGAGGAGATACTTTTGACATCAACCCCTATGCAGTCAGACGTGTCCCTCAGAAAACCCAAGAGATATTTTTAATTTTTATTTATATTCCCTTGCAGTGCTTAGCCTTGCAGCCTAAGCAAGAATTCAGATCGCCAGTCAGAGGGGGTTCTGGGTGGCCCCTCGCTGCTTGGTCTAGGGGCAGAAGTCCCCTCTTTTGGGTGGGGTGGAGATGGGTTTTGGGAACACCCTGGATAAAGTAACAACCTCATCTTGAGTCTCGTGGTCCTCCATAGCTAACTTATGATAATGTATCTGAATAGGTTTTGCTACCAAATTATTTATCTGTTGTTTCACAGAGTTAGCCTATTTGAGGCCCAGGGACTAGAAGAAATAAGCAAAAGTAACCCAAATAATGGTCCCAAGATGAGAGGGTAGGGTTGACAACCCTGGAGAGGCTGAAAACCAATTCTTGTACCAATACTCATCTTTCTCTTTCTCTCTCTGACTTTTCTCAGGACCTTCTCTGACTTTTTCATGTTCTCTTTAACCATCCTGTCTTGTCTATGTAAAGGCAATATTCTTCTTTAAGGGCTGTACACAGTCAAGAGCTATACACAGCCTTTTCTATTATAATAGAGTAAATCAAGTCCAATAAGGATCTTTGTGATTTTAGGAGGTCTCTTCAGACAGCAAAATGAGGGATTTCTTCAGATTAGTGATGTCAATCTCTAGCTGTTTGATATTCTTGTCAATGGCCCTTCAAAGGTCTGAGTAGTATAAGTTCGGAGGCCAGCATCTGGATTAGAACTTCTAACAGCAGACATCACGGGTGATTCATTTTTACCTGGAAAGGAAAAGGAAGGGGATTCTCGGGAGATTTCTCTTCCCTGGATGTAAATTGTTATTCATTTTATTTATGGTTGGGCCTGGCTTTGTGGGGATATCTATTTATTTCATTGTGAGGCGCGCGTGTAATCGTCTCGCCAGCAAGAACGCACCACACACACACACAGAAT
>NW_021604564.1:17890911-17945789 GCF_004785775.1 Grammomys surdaster | reverse complement strand
TGTCAGGCAAACGCGGCTTTAGCCAGCGCATGCGCGGCTTCCTACATTTCATTAATCTTTTTGGTAGCCAATTAGCTGTGCCTTCTGTGGTATCAAACAAGCATATCAATCCTCAGCCCCATAAGGGAACTGGATCTGGGCCATTTCCTTTAAGGTTAAGAGGGTCCTTCCCCATGTTTGTGGCATAGTTTTATTGGTCTCGGTGATGCCAGAGGCAGCCAGCAGCAGATTTGCCATGAGCTTTCAGTTTTAGAGAGTTAAAAGTGAACAAGGCATGATGGAGAGTATTTCAGGCAGACTCCTTTTTTAGGGGGGTTACCTTTCCTCCTCTTTTTTTCCTCCTCTTTTTAAAGCCAATTTTTCAGGGTTCTTGTAAAATCAGGACAGAAGCACCAACAGTCGCTCCTTCCACACTAGGAGAGTCCTCCGGACATTATTTAAAGAAATATAAATCTATATAAATAATCTCTTTTATCAAAGGACTGTTATAGCATAGCCGGCAACAAATCAGACTATATAATATATTGATTAATAATAGCTTCCTGTACTTTTTGTGAGATTACTTCTCTTTTGTCAATTAATTGTTGAGAGAAATTAGGATTTACATTTCTCTTGAGAATATTAAGCAAAGACTTAAATTCTTTTGTGGAGAGCTTAAAATAAGATCTTAGCCAGTTAGCATCTCCTAGAAAGTTTTGAAAAAATACATATTAAGCAAACTCTCTCTCTTTTTTTTCAGACCCTTTATCTGTTTTTTTTTTATTGAATATTTTACATATTTACCTTTCAATGTTATCTCCTCTCCCATTCTCCCCCAAAATCCCTTCTCCCATACCCGGTCCTCCTATTTATATGAGGTGTGCTCCAAACAACCTCCCAGTCCCATCTCCCTGCTCTCGAATTCCCCCACACTTGGGAATCCAAGCTTTCAGGGACCATGGCCCTCCACTTCCACTGATGTCGGACAAGGCCACCCTCAGTTACCTATATAGGTGGAGCCATGAGTGCCTCCCTTTGTGCTCTCAGGCTGGAGGTTTAAATTTTGGGAGCTCTGGTTGAAACTTTTGATACTCCTTCTAGAAAGGACCAAAGCACCCACACTTTGGTCTTCCTTCTTCTTCTTGAGTTTCATGTGGTCTATGCATTGTGTTTTAGGTATTGTGAGCTTTTGGGCTAATATCCACTTAACAGTGAACTCATTGTTTTTAGTAACTGAGTAGTACTCCATTGTACAAATGTACCACATTTTCTGCATCCATTCTTCTGTTGAAGGGCATCTGGGTTCTTTCCAGCTTCTGGCTATTATAAATAAGGCTGCTATGAACATGGTGGAGCATGTGTCCCTGTTGTATGTTGAAACGTCTTTTGGGTATATGCCCAGGAGTGGTATAGCTGGGTCCTCAGGTAACACTATGTTCAATTTTCTGAGATACCGCCAGACTGCTTTCCATAGTGGTTGTACCAGTTTACAATCCCACCAACAGTGGAGGAGTGTTCCTCTTTCTCCACATCCTTGCCAACATGTGCTGTCACCTGTTTTTTGATCTTAGCCATTCTGACTGGTGTGAAGTAGAATCTCAGGGCTGTTTTCATTTGCATTTCCCTGATGACTAGAGATGCTGAACACTTCTTTAGGTGCTTCTCAACCATTCGAGCTTCCTCAGTTGAGAATTCTTTGTTCAGCTCTGTGCTCCATTTTTTAATAGGGTTCTTTGATTGTCTAGAGTCTAATTTCTTCAGTTCTTTGTACACCTTGGATATTAGCCCTTTATCAGATGTAGGGTTGGTAAAGATCTTTTCCCAATCTGTTGGTTGCCGCTTTGTCCTATTGACTGTGTCCTTTGCTTTACAGAAGCTTTGCAGTTTTATGAGGTCCCATTTGTCAATTCTTGGTCTTAGAGCACAAGCCATTGTTGTTCTGTTCAGGAACTTTTCTCCTGTGCCCATGTGTCTGAGGCTTTTCCCCAATTTCTCTTCAATTAGTTTCAGTGTAGCTGGTTTTATGTGGAGGCCCTTGATCCACTTGGAATTGAGTTTTGTACAAGGAGATAAGTATGGATCAATTTTCATTCTTCTACATGCTGACCTCCAGTTGGACCAGCACCAATTGTTGAAAATGCTGTCTTTTTTCCACTGGATGGTTTTAGCTCCTTTGTCAAAGATCAAGTGATCATAGGTATGGGGTTCATTTCTGGGTCATCTATTCCATTGATCCTCCTGTCTGTCTCTGTTCCAATACCATGCAGTTTTTATCACTATTGCTTTGTAGTACAGCTTGAAATCAGGGATAGTGATTCCTCCAGAAGTTCTTTTATTGCTGAGAGTAGTTTTCGCTATCCTGAGTTTTTTGTTATTCCAAATGAATTTTAAGATTGCTCTTTCCATCTCTGTGAAGAATTGAGTGGGAATTTAGATGGGGATTGTATTAAATCTATAGATTGCTTTTGGCAAGATAGCCATTTTTACTATATTAATCCTTCCAATCCATGAGCATGGAAGATCTTTCCATCGTCTGAGATCTGTTTCGATTTCTTTCTTCAGGGGCTTGAAGTTCTTGTCATACAGATCTTTTACTTGCTTGGTTAGATTCACACCAAGGTATTTTATATTATCTGTGACTATTGTGAAGGGTGTCATTTCCATAATTTCTTTCTCAGCTACTGATTTACTTGAGTTAATTTTATATCCAGCTACTTTGCTAAAGTTGTTTATCAGGTTTAGGAGTTCTCTGGTGGAAGTTTTGGGGTCATTTAAGTATAGTATCATATCATCTGCAAATAGTGATATTTTGACTTCTTCCTTTCCAATTTATATCCCTTTGACCTCCTTGTGTTGTCTAATTGCTCTGGCTAGGACTTCCAGTACTATATTGAATAAGTAGGGGGAGAGTGGACAGCCTTGCCTAGTCCCTGATTTTAGTGGGATTGCTTCAAGTTTCTCTCCATTTAGTTTGATGTTGGCTACTGGTTTGCTGTATATTGCTTTTACTATGTTTAGGTATGGACCTTGAATTCCTGATCTTTCCAAGACTTTTATCATAAAGGGGTGTTGAATTTTGTCAAAATGCTTTCTCAGCATCTAGTTAGATGATCATGTGTTTTTTTCCTTGAGTTTGTTTATATAGTGGATTACATTGATGGATTTCCATATATTGATCCAACCTTGCATTCCTGGGATAAAGCCTACTTGATCGTGATGGATAATTGTTTTGATGTGTTCTTGGATTTGGTTCGCTAGAATTTTATTGAGTAATTTTGCATCAGTGTCTGTCTTTGTGGCTGAGGTGGGTTTCCTGTATGCAGGAAAAATCTGGGTCCTGTTTGCATATCCAGTCAATTAGCCTATGCCTTTTTATTGGGAAATTGAGTCCATTGATGTTAAGAGATATTGTTGCTTCCTGTCATTTTTGCTAATAGTGGAGGCATTGTTTGTGTGTTTATCTTCTTTTGGGTTTGTTGGAAGGGGGTTATTTTCTTGCTCTTTCTAGGGTATAGTTGTCCTCCTTGTATTGGAGCTTTCCTGCTATTATCCTTTGTAGTGCTGGGTTTGTGGAAAGATACTATGTAAATTTGAATTTGTCGTGGAATATCTTGGTTTCTCCATCTATGGTAATTGAGAGTTTTGCTGGGTATAGTAGCCTGGGCTGGCATTTATGTTCTCTTAGGGTCTGTATGACATCTGTCCAGGATCTTCTGGCTTTTATAGTATCTGGTGAGAAGTCAGGTGTAATTCTGATAGGTTTGTCTTTATATGTTACTTGGCCCTTTTCCCTTACTGCTTTTAAAATTCTTTCTTTGTTTTGTGTGTTTTGTGTTTTGACTATTATGTGATGGGAGGTATTTCTTTTCTGATCTAGTCTATTTGGCGTTTTGTAGGCTTCTTGTATGATTATGGGATTATCATTATTCTCATTCCTTAGGTTAGGGAAGTTTTCTTCTATAATTTTTTTGAAGATATTTATTGGCCCTTTAAGTTGGGAATCTTCACTCTCTTCTATACCTATTATTCTTAGGTTTGGTCTTCTCCTTGCATCCTGGATTTCCTGGATGTTTTGTGTTAATAACTTTTTGCAATTTGTGTTTTCTTTGACAGTTGTGTCAATATTTTCTATGGTATCTTCTGCACCTGAGATTCTTTCTTCTATCTCTTGTATTCTGTTGGTGATGCTTGCATTTATGACTCCTGATTTCTTTCTTAGGTTTTCTATCTCCAGGGTAGTCTCCCTTTGTGACTTCTTTATTGTTTCTACTTCCATTTTTATGTCCTGGATGGTTTTGTTCAATTCCTTCACCTGTTTGTGTTTTCTTGTAATTCTTTAAGGGATTTTTGTGTTTCCTCTTTAAGGGCTTCTACCTGTTTACCTGTGTTCTCAAATTTTTTGAGAGTGTTATTTATGTCCTCCTTAAAGTCCTCTAGCATCATCATTAGAAGTGATTTTAGATCTGGTTCTTGCTTTCCTGGTGATATGGGGAGTTCAGGACTTTCTAACGTGGGAGAACTAGATTCTGATGATGGCAAGAGCCTTGGGTTGCTGGTGCTTGTTTTCTTGTGCTTGCCTTTCACCATCTGGATCTCCTTTGTGCTATCTGCGCTGTTTCTGACTGTCTTTCCTATTATCTAGGTTGTGTCAGAACTGTTTGGGATGGGTTTTGCTGCTGGGGTTAGAGCTGTGGCTCAAGATTGCTCAGTGCTCAGGTGGAGATCGGAAGGAACCCGTGCTCCAGGCCAGGAGTGAATTCCTGGATCCCAGTTACTCCTTGTTTGGTGCAAGTGTTGCAGCCTCCTTGCCTAGGATACTGCTCAGGTTAGAGCTCCTGGGAGCCCCATTTCCTCTGGGTTCTGTGAGATTGGATGCACAGCTGTCTCTAGGATCTGCTGAGTGCTCAGGTCCAGACTGGAAGGAGCCCGTGCTCAGGGCCAGGAGTGAATTCCTGGGTCCCAGTGGGTCCCGGTTACTCCTTGTTTGGGGCAAGTGTTGCTGCCTTCTTGCCTAAGATACTGCTCTACTGCTTGGGTTAGATCTCCTAAGAGCCTCGCTTCCTCTGGGTTCTGTGAGATTGGGTGCAGAGCTGACTCCTGGGATCCTCCGAGTGCTCGGGCCCAGACCAGAAGGAACCCTTGCTCTGGGACAGGAGTGAATTCCTAGGTCCCAGTGGGTCCCAGTTACCCCCTGTTTGGGGCAGATGTTGCTGTCTCCTTACCTGAGATGCTGTCCAAGTTAAAGCTCCTGGGAGGCCTTCTTCCTCTGGGTTTTGTGAAGTTGAGTACAGAGCTACTGCCTGAGATCTACTCTGTGCTCAGGGCCCAGACTGGAAGTCAGGATATTTTCTAGTTCCATCCATTTGCCTAAGAATTTAATGAAGTCATTTTTAATAGCTGTATAATACTCCATTGTGTGAATGTACCACATTTTCTGTATCAATTCCTCTGTTGAAGGACATCTGGGTTCTTTCCAGCTTCTGGCTATTACAAATAAGACTACTATGAACATAGTGGAGAATGTATCCTTGTTATATGTTGGAGCATCTTTTGGGTATATGCCTAGGAGTGGTATAGCTGGTTCCTCAGGTAATATTATGTAAAATTTTCTGAGGAACTGCCAGACTGATTTCCAGAGTGGTTGTATCAGCTTACAATCTCACCAACAATCTCCACATCCTTGCCAGCATCTGCTGTCACCTGAGTTTTTGATCTTAGCCATTCTGACTGGTGTGAGATGGAATCTCAGGGTTGTTTTGATTTGCATTTACCTGATTACTAAGGATGTTGAACACTTCTTTAGGTGCTTCATGGCCATTCAATATTCCTCAGTTGAGAATTCTTTGTTTAGCTCTGGACCCCATTCTTAACAGGGTTATTTGATTATCTGAAGTCTAATTTCTTGAGTTCTTTTCTTCTATTAGATTTAGTGTATCTGGCTTTGTGTGAAGGTCCTTGATCCACTTGGACTTGATCTCTTTAGAAGAAGATAAGAATGGATCAATTTGTATTATTTTTCATGTTGACTACCAGTTGAACCAACACCATTTGTTGAAAATGCTGTCTTTTTTGCATTGGATGGTTTTAGCTTCTTTGTCAAAGATCAAGAGATCGTAGGTGTGTGGGTTAGTTTCTGGGTCTTCAGTTCTATTCCATTGATCTTCCTGCCTGTCTCTGTATCAAGATCATGCAGTTTTTTTTTTAAATCACTATTTCTCTGTAGTATACCTTGAGACCTGGGATGGTGATTCCCCCAGATGTTCTTTTATTGTGGAAAATAGTTTTTGCTGTCTTGGGTTTTTTGTTATTCCAAATGAATTTGCAAATTACTCTTTCTAACTCTATGAAGAATTGAGTAGGAATTTTGCTGGGGATTACATTGAATCTGTAGATTGCTTTTTGCAAGATGGCCATTTTTATTATATTAATCCAGCTAATCCATGAACATGGGAGATCTTTCCATCTTCTGAGATTTTTTTTCTGTTACTTTCTTCAGGGACTTGAAGTTCTTGTCATATAGATCTTTCACTTGCTTGGTTAGAGTCACACCAAGGTATTTTATATTATTTGTGATTATTGTGAAGGATGTTGTTTCTCTAATTTCTTTCTCAGCCTGTTTATCCTTTAAGTAGAAAAAGGCTACTGATTTGTTTGATTAATTTTATATCCAGCCAGTTTGCTGAAGTTGTTTATCAGGTTTAGGAGTTCTCCCGTAGAGGTTTTGAGGTTACTTAAGTATACTATCATATCATCTGCAAATAGTGATATTTTGACTTCTTCCTTTCCAATTTGTATCCCTTTGACCTCCTATTGTTGTCTAAATCTCTGGCATGAACTTCGAGTACTATATTGAATAGACAGTGAGAGACTGAACAGCTTTGTTTAGTCCCTTGTTTTAGTGGGATTCCTTCAAATTTCTTTCCATTTAACTTGATGTTGGATACAGGCTCACTGTATATTGCTTTTACTATATTTAGGTATAGGCCTTCAATTCCTGATCTTTCCAAGACTTTTACCATGAAGGAATGTTGAATTTTGTCAAATGCTTTCTCAGCATCAAGTGAGATGATCATGTGGTTTTTTCTTTGAGTTTGTTTATATACTTGATTATGTTGATGGATTTCTGTATATTGAACCATCCCTGCATTCTTGGGACAAAGCCTACTTGATCATGATGGATGATTGTTTTGATGTGTTCTTGGATTCCATTTGCAAAAATTTTATTGAATAGTTTTGCATCAGTATTCATAAGGGAGATTAGTCTGAAGTTCTCTTTCTTTGTTGGGTCTTTGTGTGGTTTAGGTATTAACTGTGGCTTCATAGAACAAATTGGGTAGTCATCCTTCTGTTTCCATTTTGTAGAATAGTTTAAAGAGAATTGGCATTAGGTCTTCTTTGAAGGTCTAATAGAATTCTGGACTAAAACCATCTGGTCCTGGATGTTTATTGGTAGGCAGACTTTTAATGACTGATGCTATTGTTTTAGGGTTATGGAACTGTTCAGACAGTTTACTTGATCCTGATTTAACTTTGGTACCTGGTATCTGTCTAGAAAATTCTCCATTTCATCAAGATTTTCCAGTTTTGTTGATTATTGGGTTTTGTAGTAGGATCTGATGAGTTTCTGAATTTCCAGGTTTTCTGTTGTTATGTCTCCCTTTCCATTTCTGATATTATTAGTTTGGATACTCTCTCTGTGCCCTCTGGTTAGTCTGGCTAAGGGTTTATATATCTTCTTGGTTTTTCTCAGAGAACCAACTCCTAGTTTTGTTAATTCTTTGTGTAATTCTTTTTGTATCTACTTGGTTGATTTCAGCCCTGAGTTTGATTATTTCCTGCCATCTACTCCTCTTGCATGTATTTGCTTCTTTTAGTTCTGGAGCTTTAGGGTGTGTTGTCAAGCTGCTAGTGTATGCTTTCCCCATTTTCTTTTTGTAGGCAGTTAGAGCTATGAGTTTTCCCCCAGCACTGCTTTCATTGTGTTCCACAAGTTTTTGTATAATGTGGCTTCATTTTCATTAAATTCTAAAAAGTCTCTGTTTTCTTTCTTTATTTTTTCCCTGACCAAGTTTTCATTGAGTAGAGCATTCTTCTGTTTCCACATGTATGTGGGGTTTCCATTGTTTTTGTTATTATTGAAGACTAAGCCATGGACCAGGCTTAGTCCATAGTAATCTGATAGAACGCCTGAGATTATTTCAATTTTCTTGTGTCTGTTAAGGCCTGTTTTGTGACCAATTATGTGGTCAGTTTTGGAGAAGGTACCATGAGGTGCTGAGACAAAGTTATATTCTTTTGGTTTAGGATGAAATGTTATATTCACATCTGTTAAATCTATTGGTTCATAACTTCTCTTAGTTTCACTGTGTCTCTGTTTAGTTTCTGTTTCCATGATCTGTCCATTGCTGAGAGTAGGGTGTTGAAGTCTCCCACTATTATTGTGTGAGGTGCGTTGTGTGGTTTGAGCTTTAGTAAAGTTTATTTTGTGAATGTGGTTGCTCTTGCATTTGGAGCATAGATGTTCAGAAGTGAGAGTTCATCTTAGTAGATTTTTGTTTTGATGAGTATGAAGTGTTGTTCCTTATTTATTTATTTATTTATTTTGATAGCTTTTGGTCAAAAGTCTGTTTTATTGGATATTAGAATTGTTATTCCAGCTTGTTTCTTGGGAAAATTTGCTTGGAAAATTGTTTTCCAGCCTTTTACTCTGAGATATTGTCCATCTTTGTCACTGAGGTACATTTTCCATTTCTTGTATACAACAAAATTCTGGGTCCTGTTTATGTATACAGTCTGGTAGTCTGCATCTTTTTATCAGGGAATTGAGTCCATTGATGGTAAGAGATATTAAGGAAAAAGTGATCGTTGCTTCCTGCTACTTTTGTTATTAAAGGTGGACTTATGTGCGGGGCGCCGCCTCGCTGATAAGGAGAACGCCACGCTCAGGATTCTTCTGTCAGCAGTTTTATTGTTACAGCTCTTTTAGACGGTAGTGTTACAGCTCTCTTAGATGGTAGTGAGGCGAGGGATGCCAAGCCCCAAAAGCCTGTGGCTTATATAGAGCCTTAGGAGACGTGCCACACACTCATTGGCTCTTATGATGTCGCCAAAGTAGCATACAGGTTTTCGCGCCTTGCGCAGGCGCACATTCAAGCAAGGCTCACAAGAAGAACCAGGAAGCAGGAAACCGGCGCCATGTTGCAATGGCGAACGCGGCTCCTAACATCTGCCCCTTTTTTATTAAATTGCTGCAACAATTTTCCAACTGTTATTTCGCCGATCAAGCCCACCGTTCTACCAGTAAGGCGTTCAAGGCAGTTAAACAGTTGTGAGACCCTCCACACTTATCTCCCGTGCAATGGGAACCCGAGCCCTGGGAAGTGTGGAGGACTACCACTCAGGATTCCTGGTGCAATGGGAGCACGAGCCCTCAGGGTATCCCATTGAATGATAGTGTCTCATTGTTTAAGCATATTCAACCAAGCTTGAGGGGATGTTCCCTGCTCTAAGGCAAGCAGTGCTTGAGTGATAAGTACTTTATCTCTACGATGTTGTTTTTTAAATTTGCAGAGCAACCAGAGTGTGATCAGCACTCCCCCAAAGATCATACAGCCAAACATTCCCACCCCCACCCACTCCTTAAAAAAGGAGAAGGCGGACGTGAACCAGGAAGTGAAGTCTTCAACATCAATCGGGTTTATTCTGGTCCCATTCAAAACAGCAATCGTGAGCAGGAGTTCTTCTTGTAGCTCCTCAGCCTGTTGTGACCAATTTCCTTGTAAAAAATTAGATAATTTAGTACTTTCTGTAAAAGACTCATTGTTATATTTCAAGGGTGTGATACACATGTGTTTAGTATGACTTACACAGCTTACTTGAAGAATATCAGCAATTTCTTCCATTTTGCTTTGTAATAGATCTATTCGCTGATTAGCAAGCAGTATCCCAGAAATCAAATGGCTATTCATTTTACGCTGTTTTACCATAGCATCTGCCGAGGCATTCACTATAATATTTATTGTTTCTGCTGCTTGAACTTGATTGGCTAGGGCAATACCCGCAGTCACCGCTGCAGCAGCCGACATTGCAACGGCCGTCACAATGGCCGCCATGATGCCAAAATCTCTCTTTTCTCTAATTAAGGAGATTATTGGAAATTTATCGGGATCGGCATCCACTGGTATAGGGACAAAGGTCGGAACCCGCACCAGCAGTGCTAAAGATGCGGATCCATTACAGCATTCTGTCAACTGGCAGGTGACATTTGCACAATCTAATATGCTGCTTTTATTTTTAAATTCTGCTAAAATAAAAAAGAAGGGAGCCGAAACACAAACTGCTGCCCTTTTGGCTGAATAATTTGCCAACAAGTTATTATATTTAATATCATTCAATATCACTGGTGTAGTATTAGTTCTGGTTGCTGATACATTCCAAATGTCATGTTGTGACTCACCTAGAGTTGCAAAGGCTGATAAACTGGTAGCAGCCCCCGCTAAATTTGTCAACACCCATTGATAAAATGGCCATTCATTTACATTCCCTGTTTTATTTCCTGTCATAGCCATCCTTTTTAGAGGCGGCGATAAGGTGAACCCTCGAGATACTTCTACCTTAGGCATCCTTTTAGATTGGCAGTGCGTAAACACTGGTGGAAATGACTGATCTGGAGGGCACCATGGCCACACTCTGACATTAGTGGCATTATTGGTTTGCCAATATGATCGTTCAAGTATGGTTACCTTACTTTTTAGCAATAATGTAGTGATATTCACAGGGGACTGTTTTTTGCTTGATGTATTTCCACTGGCCTCAGATTGTCCTGCCACTATGTTATTGAATACCTCGAGCAGGACACCAGTGCCTATTTGGGAATCTCCAAGTGGATCAATCCAGTGTCCCAATGTAGCATTGCGAAGTACGATGCATGGGGTCTCTGCCCTGTTTGTTATGGTGAAACACAAGGTATCATTTAATCTAAATTTTGATGCATTATACTTGACAGTCTCTTTGTTTAAAGGTATGGCACATGGTGCCTCCAGCTGACAGCTCGATGATGTAAACATTGGCAGTACTTTAGAGTGGGAATGTACTGGGATGGGAACTGGCCATGATCTTACCACAGCCCACAATGGTATACTTATCGCTCTCTCAAGCAGGCAGATCATCAGCAGGATCTTTAGCATTTTCTTCAGGGGTCGGTGAGTCCTCTTTCACAGTTCTGGTCAGTCTGCTTGGTATCCAGATTGGATTTTCTTGATCCTGTGGAAAAACACAGATAGCTCCCCTGGATCTCACTAAAACTGGATCCGGGCCCTTCCATTGGTTAGTTAAGACATCTTTCCATTTAACATATTCTTTTTGAGGACTTGGAGCCACATGTCTGTTAGCAGCAGATTGTCCATCAGAATCCAGATTTAAAAAATTTAAGGTAAATAGGGCTAGGGAGATAGCTGTCTTAGGTCCCATGTTGGGGCCTATTCCTCCCTTTTGTTTTTGTAAATAAGTTTTCAACGTGCCATTGGCACGTTCCACAATCCCTTGTGCCTAAGGATTATATGGCAAGCCAGTTATATGACGGACACCAAGCCTCAGACAAAACTGTTGAAAAGTTTTAGACGTATAGGCTGGTGCATTATCAGTCTTCAGCTGAAGGGGCTTGCCCCAAGCAGCCCAGGCTTCAAGACAGTGAGTAATAACATGTGACACCTTCTCTCCCGCAAGGGGGGTAGCATGAATGATGCCAGAGCATGTATCCACAGATACATGAATAAATTTTTGTTTTCCAAAGGCATTGCAATGTGTAACATCCATTTGCCAGATATGAAGAGGTTGCAGAACTCTGGGATTGACCCCTATAGATGGAGAGGGTCTGAATTCTGCACAGGAGGTACATTTCAGAACAATATCTCGCGCTTCTGCACGAGTTAAATGAAACTTTAATCTTAGGGTATTAGCTGGTACATGATAAAGTTTATGGAATTCAACTGTGCCTTCTAATGGTGAGCTTACCCAATATAGGTTTTTAGTGACTATCAGCAATAGCATTAGCCTGAGACATAGGTATAGGTCCAGGAAGCAATGAATGTGCTCTCATGTGTTGAATAAAAAATGGGTGACACCTATTGCGAATATGGTGTTGAATATCTTTAAATATCTCAGCAACCATGCTTTTAGGGTGGATAAAATCAGCCACTTCTAATTGTTTCATCTGATTATTAATAGCTCTAAGATCATGTAATAACCTCCATTTACCTGTTTTTTTTTTTATCACAAATATAGGCGTATTCCATGGTGACTGAGAACTCTCCAGATGTCCTAGTTTTAGTTGCTCTTTAACTAGAGCTTTTGCAGCTGCTAGTTTTTCAGAGGTTAACGGCCATTGAGGAACCCATACAGGTTCCTCTGACAACCAAGGTATAGGCAATGCACCCTCAATGGCCCCTAGGAAAAACCCAGCCCTTTCCTGTCTTGTTTTTCTGTAATAGAAACAGGGCTGATCCTGCCTTGTAAGGCCTTCCCCAATCCTTTTCCAGGGACACACCCCATTTCTTTCATCATTTTTTGACTCTGTGTAGAATAATCATTAGTGAGCCTAAATTCCAATTGTTTAAGGATATCTCTTCCCCATAAATTAACTGGAAGTGGCAAGACATAAGGAACAACTGTCCCTCGTCTGCCTTCGGAATCTTCCCAGTGCAATACTCTTGCACTAACATCAGGAGCAGACTCATATCCAAGACCTTGTAAGGTTTGTGAAGAGCTATTAACAGGCCAGTTCTTTGGCTACCAATTGGTAGAGATAATGGTAGTATCTGCTCCTGTGTCTAGGAGGCCTGTGAAAAGCCTTCCTTGAATTTTCAACTCTAAGGTGGGGCGTTTTTCCAAATCTAATGAAATAAATACATGTGGGCCCCGTTGCCCGTTTTTTGGCAGAGGAGAAATTGCACGTCCTCTGTCGTCTTCAACCAATCCACATTCATCTGCCCAATGTTTTCCTCCACTACACCCAGGACACATTCCAGGCACCTTTGGACGATTGTTATTAGTAGTGCCAGGTGCTCTACATTGTCTTTGTATGTGTCCCAGTTTTCCACACCTGAAACATTTAACATTAGAGGCCCTCTGAGCCGCTAAAACAGCAGCTGCCAATCCGGCATTAGATAGAGGTCCTCCTATTTCTCTACAAGCCTTCATCCATGCATTTAGTCCTTTTCCTTTCCAAGGTGTAATAGCATTTCTGCATTCTCTAGTACACTGTTAAAAAATTAGTTGTTCTATGAGAGGCATGGCCATCTCAGGATCTCCAAAAATCCTTCCTGCTGCCTTCATCATCCTTGCCACATAGTCTGAGAACGGCTCATTGTTTCCTTGAATAATTCTTGTCAAGTTTCCTGAAACCTGTCCTTTGTTAGGGAGACTTTTCCATGCTTTTACAGCTGCCTTATTAATTTGCTCATATACTTCTACAGGGTAGGCCGTTTGATTGATAGCCCATTGTCCCTGCCCTGTAAGCATGTCAAAGTTCCATTGTGGATGCCCCTGAGCTAAATTTTGTCTTGCCTGTGAAGCACAAAGCTCTTGGAAAATAGATTTCCAATCTAGATACTGTCCCATAGTCAGGCAAGCCTTAACAGTATTATACCAGTCATCTGGTGTCATGGCACTGACCACAAGTCTTTCTATTAATGCCTGAGTAAAAGAGGCATTGATTCCATAAGTCTGTACTGATTCGGCTAGCGCTTTTAATTGTTTTAAATCTAGCTGTGAATGTTGCCTGGTTTGGTTAGCATCTTCCCATACGGGAAAGGCTACTCTTATCTTTTTTCTTTCCTTAGCTGTAATAAGAGAATTGGACAGCAGTCTTTCCTGTCTCTCTTTTGGTTTTTTCTTTTTAACTCTAACTACTTCCTCCAATGGTGGGGCAGATGGGGCATACCCCGGTGCATAAGGCGAATCCGGCCCATATCTTTCAGACTCATAACGAGCTGCTTCTTTATCTAACTCTGCCTGTTCCTCAAGATCTAACACACTATCAGAGGATGAGGTGTCGGTATCCTCTGTATCTTCTTCGTCCCCCGAGGACGTCTCCTCAGAGGTGGAGTCATTAATTCTTAAATTCTGAAACTCAATTAACACAGGATATAGTTTTCTCTTAGGCTCTTCCTGTTTTTTATGTTCCTTTTTTGTAGCTACTTCTTTTTTAATTTCCTCCTTTTTCTTTTCCTTTTTCTTCGTTCTATTCTTAGCGCTCTTTTCCTTTTCTGCTTCTGATAGGCTATCCTGGTGTTCTGCTAAAGCTCTTTGTCCCTCTCTTACCTTATCTTGGCATTTTGCATCCTCTATACAGGCTCTAACCATTTTGTACAGCAGCCATGTGCCTGGTCTTAACTTTCCTTTCTCCTTTTCATTAATCAAGTCGCCACCAAGCTTGTCCCAGGAGCCCTTTGACAAGGACCCCGTGGAAACAAACCAGGGAGCTACCCAAGCCACATCTCGCAGAAAATTACACAACACTTTCTCGGGAACCTTTAAACCACGCTCGCGCAGCAACGCCTGCATCGCTGAGAGAAGCGGCTTCATTTGGTGGTTACCCATACTGCTTAGAGGGAACGAACTTGCACAGTTATCTACCTGTGACTTACAGCTCCTGAATACACAGAGGGCAAGTACACTCCTTTCCTTGTGTATGGCAGTTAAAACAGAAGTAGAGCACAAGAACTACCACGGCCCAAACGGGGATAGCAATAGCAAAATAGACAGGATCCACCATACCTTGCAGAAAAGCGTCTAGACTTCTCGCGCCATCAGTTCTGAACCCTCTGTTGAGCCAACAGGTTCCCTCGAAACTGGATAAAACACAGAGACTTTCAGCTTCATCCCCGGGTTTCCGGCACCAGTTGCGGGGTGCCGCCTTGCCGATAAGGAGAACGCCACGCTCAGGATTCTTCTGACAGCAGTTTTATTGTTACAGCTCTTTTAGACGGTAGTGTTACAGCTCTCTTAGATGGTAGTGTTACAGCTCTCTTAGATGGTAGTGAGGCGAGGGACACCAAGCCCCAAAAGCCTGTGGTTTATATAGAGCTTTAGGAGACGTGCCACACACTCATTGGCTCTTATGATGTCGCCAAAGTAGCATACTGGTTTTCGCGCCTTGCGCAGGCGCACATTCAAGCAAGGCTCACAAGAAGAACCAGGAAGCAGGAAACCGGTGCCATGTTGCTATGACAAATGCGGCTCCTAACACTTATGTTTGTGTGGCTATTTTCTTTGAATTTTTATACACTCAAATTTATAGATTTTACTTAAATGAAATTAGCCTTACTCTAAGGTAAGAGAGAAGCCATAGCTCTGTAATGTACCTTGAAAGTATTTCTAATATACATTATCATGAATGCATAATTATGATAAAATTCTGTCCTATTATCATCTTGCATGAAACTGTTATATAAATAGGTTTGCATGCTATAATTGCTGTGGAAAACAGAGACATTTGGGATAATTCAAAATATCAATGCAATTTTTATCTATTACACTCTTGCTTGGTACACAATAAGAATTGATTAATGGAATTATATCTAGCACGATGGTCATAATCTTGTTTTGATATGCCTGCCATTTTTTATGAGTGACCTAAAGACATAAGACGTAAAGGTGCTTCATGCAACTTCACCTCATCTGGCAGTGACTAGATTATGGAACTGATTTATATTAACATTGACAGGTTTGTGTTGCATGAAGAAAACAGAAACATGATAGAAATCAATGTTGAGGATACACAATTAAGTAAACAGGTGTTCAAATATGGAAGGGAGATGATCCGATAAACAGGAGATTCCACTGACTGTGAACTCATTAGGAGCAACAACATAGCACATTTGCTAGGCAAGACATGCAAAATTGAGTTCCAGGTGATACCTTCAACATGGTAGTTTGAAGTCGTGTGCAATTAAGAAAGTTAACTAGTCTGCTATTAATTAGGCTAGTCAATTTGCATCTGAAGAGTTGAATTAAAGTGTAGGATATCATCAGCTTTGTTCCTGTTATGTGAAATACAGCTAGACAAAGTGGAAATGCAGAATCTAAGGGACATTATTACAAGGCAGGTTGATGGCTGGTTCTGCATGTTAATCTTACTGAACTAAGAATGTTTATCTGATGTGTAGGTATGAAAGCAGTTCCAGCCTTTGAATCAGTGAACTGAGTAAAGGTCGCCCTTATTCCACTGCGTGTGTGTGTGTGTGTGTGTATGTTCAATCTGTTGAGGCTGATGTGACAAACTGATGTAACATATTTGGCCTTCAGCTTGATAGTGGCCATCCTTCCTCTGCCCTCAACAGTGGTGCTTCTGGTTCTCAGGTTTTTAGGCACAAAGGGACTATACCAGTGACGTTTCTAGTTCTACAGCTTTTAGAAAACAAGTTGCCCTCCCCTCAAACACACACACACACACACACACACAACCCCCCACACCACACACAAACACATGTACACATGCACTATAGATATGTGTAATATATAAGGTATATTTACATTTTCACCCCCAAGAAATATATGCATTTATTTTGTGAGGCTGTTTCTTCAGAGAATTCTGTTTTATTGCTTGTTCTTTGGGAACTTCAAACATATTTACACACACACACACATTGTATACATTGTACACAATGTATGCTAACTACTTTTATCCTTATTCTCTCTGACCTCCCTTTCCATATTCCTACAGATCTGTTTTCAACATTCATGTCATTTTGTTTGGTTTTGTGATCCGTGGATTTTAACTGGGGTCATCTCTGTGACTATAGGTTTGGAACTATCAATGAACTTAGGTTCACTTTACTAGATATATGACTGTTTCCTACATAAGCCACTAGTAGTCAATAGTTCAACAGTGATGATTGAAGCTCCATGAGCCCAGCTCTGATCTGATGGGCCAAGTTGTGTATGGACCCAGGGCAGGCAATGACACCTTCTGTAGGATCATGTTTTCTGTAACTGTATCATGCTCAGAAAATGGCATTTCTCAGCACTCCCTACTTTGCAGTTCCTATGTTTTTTTCTGCCATCATTGTTTAGTGTACCCCAAACCTCAGAAAGGGTGGTTAAGTGTTCAATGTAGGGATGATTGTTCAACTTGCGAATATTCTCAATGTCTTAATCAATGGAGTCCTTGCATTCATTGCCATTTACTACAAAGAAAAACTTTTCTGATCAAGGTTGAGAGTGGCATTTGTTTATGAATAAAAACATAGATATTTGGAAGACACTTTGGTATCATGACAATTTAACTGAACAAGAGAAATAAGTTCTTTTCTAAGGCCTATGACCTCTCCAACCATAGATTTTTCTTAAAATCAGGTATATAGTCCCAGGCATGTATTTTCTCTTATAGAGTAGGACTTAGATGCAAGCTGGCAGTAGTTGGTTATCCCCTGACAGTTGTGACACTATCACACATACTTTCTTGGCAGATTGGCATTGCAGTTTACAAGCCTAACATGTAAGACCCCCAGCAGCCTGCATATCATGTGACACCATGAAAGCTAGTCAGCAGAGTGGAAATTTACTGTTCAGTCCCATCTCGATTTCTCTATATTTTATAATGCAGGTTTGTGACATCTTCACTGTTAGGGTGTTGTCATCCAGTCTTGGTAAACAACCAGTAGGAATTGCAAGCACCTTCTAGTTTTTAAATTGGCTTACAGTATAGTAGATTTCTATATGTTCTTTCCAAACATTGGAGAACCCTAATTGAAATAAGCTGGGACAAAAAACAAACAAACAAATAAACAAACTATTTTCAAATACTGTATCTGAAAACCTATCAATGTAGAAGATTTTTTTTCTGCATTGTCTTAAGAAGGAGACTTATAGCAGTTAAAAGTATTGGTAAATATTAGCCTGCCAGGATTGCTGTATGATGGTGCTCTTAGTAAGTGTGAAGTTGGTAATCAAGGGATGCCTTAACCTTATTTGTGTGAGAGTTTAATTTTTATACTTATCACTTATCATAAGAAAAGATAGCTTGTTTCTGGTGAAAAGCAAACACCTCTAGACATAGGGAAGAGATGCTTGCTTCTGACAAGATGCATGTTTTCAACTCATTCCATGGGTTTTGTTTTTTGTTTTTTTTTTCTTTTTCTTTTTAGTGTGGATTTTTCCAGATTATTGAGATATCTTCTACTATATGTTATTGTAAAGAATAAATTGTCATAAATGGGAATTTTTGACACAGTAGGTCATCAACATGTGTAGTTTTCTTTTCCTTGACATTTGCTCTTGAATTCTCTATTAAATACAGGTGGTAGAAAGGAGCAGAAGGAATAATGGAATGTGGGGGTGAGGTGAGAGGGCAAGCTAGTGTATGGGGAAGGAGAATCTCCATAAAGGTTAAAGACCTTTAAAAAATACTACATGGAAACTTAATAGTGTGTGTGTGTGTGTGTGTGTGTGTGTGTATGGTTTAAATGGAGTTACTCTATTACAGGAAACAATTCCTCCCCCAAACACCATGGTTTATCAAATAAAAAGCTTGATCCTGGTTATAGGTTACTTCTTTTAGAACTGGTGGTCAGCAAGATCCCGTAGACTCTCCCAAACATTACAAGTATTACCACTAATCTTGATCACTTTCAAGAATTTGATAAGAAATTATTGTTGAAGAACCATATACTTGGGTTATAAGCTGGTACCAACCTAAAAGATTTATTCCTACTAGGTAGCTTTCATGATACTGGAAAGTTCTATGTATGTGACTTGGGATGAAATGTAGTCAACTGTGAATCATGTTAGCTACAATAACAACTAGCCTGCAAGATATGTTCATTGTAGAAGTTAGGTATGGTTCTTTCTCCCAGCCTCATGTACCCAGAAATAAGACCCAGACTCAAAAGATATTTATAATTACCTTGGCCATATAGCTAGGCTCTACTCTGAGTAGACCATAACTTAGATAACCTGATTGTTTTAACCTACATTCTTCATGGTGGTTACCTGTGTTCAGGTGCCATGTATCTGTCTTACCATGTCTTCCTGGGCAAATCTTCCCATGCCTGGGTCTATCCCAGAATTCTTTCTGCCTCCCAGATGTCTCACCTCCTATTTTTTCCCCAAGCCTTAGGCCATCATATTTATTATTGAAAGGTGCCACATCCATGCAGATATAAGATATTCTCTCTACAATTAATTCATGCAATAGTTGAATGAATGTTATGGGAATATTCAACTACTTTCTGATTGGATTTAAAACCTATTCCACAAGATAGCAACCATTAACTGCATTAACTGTTACTGTTAACTGTACAAAACCGTGGTCATAGGCTCTAGGGGAGAATACACTGCTAGTTTTCTGCTAAATGGACATGGTAATAAAATGCCCCCTAAGTTCTTATCTTTATACCGACACGTTAGTGCATCTCTTAGCTTTCCTCAGGGAAGCATCTTTTACAGTAAATATAGTGAATAGAGAACCACAACTAGTCAAAGTTCAAAGAATGAGACCATGGAGGACCCAGCTAGATGGAGAATCAAAATGGAGGTGTGGGTATGAGCTGAATTCAATCTATGGAACAGGCAAAGAACTGGCTATCTGGGAGAGATAACAAACCAAAGTATGGAAATCACAGAAGCAGTAGAAAGAGAGAAGGATAGTCAGAGCAAACAAAGGAAACAGAGCTTTAATGAAACAGGCTGTTATATCCCAACAGATGGGAGAGGAAACCTTTTGTTGAGAGTCTACTCAGGGCTAGGAATTTTGTAAGACCTCTGGGTCCTCCTATTTTTCTTTTTCTTTTCTTTCTTTGTAAAAAATATTATCTTGCCAAATTATTTATCCAGGATCAGTCCTTTTCCTTTCTGATGTTTTTCTCATGAGAAAGGAGGCAGCCATCTTAGGAAGCCCATTCCTATTTCCTCTCTGCCTGCGTTTCTCTAACTTTCTCTCAAGGTTGTTATCAACATTGTATTCCTGAAAGGATTAGGGAAAATCATCAAAGAGCAAGAGAGAGAGTACACATAGGAGCAAATACTATTTGATAGATTTGACAGTACAGTTGAACACATGAACTCATCATGGGTATGATGATTGCATGAGCAAAGTTTGCACAAGATCAAGTCACTCAAAATCTCAGGATGCATGAGAGAGTTGCTTATGAAGTCCCATTCCTATCTGAGGAGATATTAGCAATTGTGGGTATCTGGGAGAGGGAGAGTCATTTGTCTTCAGGAATTAGGGTCATAAGAGGATACCCACATTTATACATACATGCACATCCAGGCATTACAAAATGGATTTAATGAGTATTATGGAAAAAATAGAGCATAGGAGGTTAGGAGGGGAAATGGTGAGGGGATAGAAGATGGAAGAGGAACTGCATTGGGGACTATGGGAGTGTGTTTAATCAAAATACATTATATACATAAATATTAAAATATTTTAAAAAAATTGCCGAGAAGCCAGAAATTTAACCTTAATGTTGCTTATTCTCTAGGACATGTTTTCATGATACAGCCTAGACTGGCTGTCAGCTTCTGGCTCCAGATTCTCCTGCATTAATCTCCTTTGAATCTGCACCACAAGTGCGTAGACCCACAACTGACCAGCTAAAGTTTGGATCTCTGCCTGCTCTGTCTTAATGTGCAATTTAGAAGTTTTACAATATGGGAAAAGAAATATGGAAATAAACTCCTAAGACCTGTATTTTTTGGGGTCACTATCTGATACCCTAATAGCTAATTTATATTATAATCTCTACAGGTGAGTCAACGTTTTACTGCTTGTGTTAATGGCTAATCATTGAGCAATAAAATTGTGGACTACATGGCCTATTCGGTTTAATTGCAAATGGATGAAACGATCAGATCATCCATTTCATAGCTCCGTTAATTGAGTTTTCATGATAATTAGATTAGACAGTTGTTTAATGATCCAATTATCTGCTCCACAAATTGACCCTCAAACCACTTTGGAGTTTTTACCTAAGTAAACACACTTGGAGCTTTAGGGTAGTGTAGTACAATGATGTCAACTATGGAAGAATTAGTTATTTGGTAACACCATGTTGATTTCATCACATAGAATGAGATCATGCTATTTGGTTGTGTTATACTACACCTTTCTATAAACCTAGAATGAATACTATGATTATTGTATTCTTTGCATTTACCACAACGACATTTATAAATGATGTGGACAGATATTCTTCTGAGGAGCAGCTATCCTTGCCAACCTTTTATTGTTCCTAATACTAGATCCTGTCTGAGGTGGTAATGCATTTTCTTCTCCATGAAAAGGCTCAGATAACTCATCAGGAATAACTTTCAGCTCTGATAAGACCCATTTCCCCTGGGCATGGTGGTGCATGTATTCAATTCCATGCTTTTAGGAGACAGGGGCAGACAGAGGCCAGCATGAGTCAGAGGTCACCCTGGTCTATATAGTGACTTCTAGATCATCTAGGGCTACATAGTAAGACCCTATCTCAAAAGAAAGAAAAGTATTCCATTTCAAACTTATTATACAATTAATTGAACTTTATATTTCTTTTATCAATATTTATGTTCCCTTCATTAGAATTATTCTTCTTTGATCACTTAGGAAATACAGGCAATTACATGTCCACAGAAGATGTTAAACCAGATTGACATTTTTGCTTTGCCTAAGTAGGCCTATGCTCTAGTCCTTGTAAACTAGGTGGAGTCCTGGCTGTTGTGCTTTCCATACTCATTTTAATCATCATCTACATACTTCACATTTCCAAATAGCAAAGGCATCTGTTCTGACCACTTAATGGCCATCTGGTACCTGATCTTTTTATAGTAACTTGTGTTGGAGGCAAACAATTGAAACTCCTCTTTATTATCCTTGGGCAAATAGTTTTTTTCCTGCTAATAATTAGCTCTGATACCCTTTGAAGTTTACTCAAAGACAAAATACCTCAATTAAAGCCCTGGTCACATAATACTGATGGAAGAAGGTTTTGAGTGCATCAGGATCTTCCTGGGCCCATTACCCACAATGACCTGCGGTCCTAGAGAACCAGACACTCATGATCACCAAAGATTGATTGATGGCAGCAACTTTCTTGTTTCATGTAGGTGAAGATTAAAGATATGGACAGTAGTGGAATTATGTGATGTGGAAACAAGATTTGTGAAGAAAAAGTGAGGATAACTTCTAGGCAGGAGAAGGCTCTCTCATAGAGGGGAGAAGATGTGGATCTTCCTTGTCTGGGCTTTTATAGGGCAATGGCACAAACGGGTCAAAGACTGGGGAAATTGTGATGTGACTTATTACCTTATCCTGCATGGCGTGGTATCTGAAGCCCTGGCTAGTGCCAGTGAGGAAATGGGAAAAAGACAGACACACAGAAACACATACAGTGAAGCTGGGGTTCTGCTAATGTTACCACCACAACTCGGAACCTCAGGAGAAGGTCTCTGTAGGCCAGCAGCCTTAGGTTGTAAACATCTGGGAGATGGAAGCCATATTTGCTAGACTTTGCACACACTGAGCAATTGTTCATAAATGCTCATATTTGGACTACCAAGGAAACCCTTATCATTCTTCTTTAGCCTGGTTCTCATGGGAAACAGCTTTTGGAAATTATCCCATAGGTTAGTGGCCTTGTAGCCTTCTGTGGACCATGCTCATATCAAAACAGACATCTACTTAGTATATCACTCATTCATCTCTTCTTCCACTTACAATTTGTTATCTCTGGACTATCATGGAATGTCAATGGATAACCTACACACTTGATGCATCTCTCCCTGGCCCAATCATAAATAATTCATGCAATGCACACCCAGTCAGAGGTGACTGAAGTCCCCATGTTCATCTCTGACTCTAGCTTTTTTTGGTACTAATTTCCTGTAGCAGTTAGTCCCTGTCTTGGATTGTGCTGTGAACTATGCTAAGCTCTGTTTGCTTTCCAACTTACCTCATATCTAACTCTCTGTTCAATGGTATGCCTGAGAGTCTCTTTACTAAAATATGTGGAGACTTTCTTAGAAGCCATTATTACTTAGTTTGCTGTAATTAGCTTTACTGGGAACAAGAATATATGAAAAGGCAATAGTGCCCAGGAGATGTCCCCACCTGGGACCCTAAGGTGGGTCTCAGAAAGCCAGTCAGCAAGGTAGATAGGCAGGCAGCCCTGGTCTTCCTTCTCAGTGCCTGTCTTATACTGTGTTCTCTTTGCTGCCTTATAAAAAATGTAACTTCTTTGTTCTCATTCCAAGTGTTTTTGCCTTTCCTGTTTTAAACATAACTGTGCTGGTTAGTTTTTTGTCAACTTGACATGGGCTAAGTCATCCGGAAGACTATTGAGAAAAAATATCTCAGTTGAGAAAACTACCTCCGTCAGATTAGCCTGTAGGCAAGACTGTGGTGTATTTGCTTGATTCATGATTGATTTTGGAGAACCCAGCTCTCTGTGGGTGGTGTCATTCATGGATAGCTTGCCCTGGGTTTTATAAGAAAGCAGCTGAATAAGCCAGTAAGTCATGTTCCTCAATGGTCTCTGCTTTAGTTCTGACATCTGGGTTGCTGCCTAGAGTTCCTTTCATGTCCTCCCTTCAATGATGGACTGTGATTAAGACATGTGAGCCCAGTCAAGCCTTTACTTCTCAAGCTGATTTTGGTCAGTTGTTTATCACAGCAGCAGAGAGCAAACTAAGGCAGTAACATTATTCTTAACCTTAATGACCATTCACACTGTAGCATTTATAAGCAACTCGTTTTTACAATGGGTCTTTTCCCTTACTATTTACAGAACTCTAGCTCTGGCCTCAATAAGACAAATAATTACAGCACATATATAGAGTTTTAAGTCACTATAATCCATTTTCGTAGAATATCACTATCCTAATATGTGCTTTTAGTATTTCATTCCCTGTGAACCCAACAGCCTGCTCAGGGAGAATTCATTTTAGGCAAGCTCATTTAGCTTGGGAGTTTCTACTATGGAACTGGACCTGACATCTAAGTTTAACTTCAGAACCAAAAAATTAAGACAAACCACTCATTCCTTGTAAGTACGATGTCATGGTAGACTATTATCTAATGAACTTATGACCACACAAAACTGTGGTATCATTCATTGGGAAAAAAATGGACTCAGCTTGGCTATCAAGACATTGATACATCCAGTTATCAGAAATCCAGGCTTTCAATTTTTGCAGATATAGACCGTGGGATGCTAGTTATCTATGCTTGTTGAGCACAACTTTAATACACTTCTATGCAAAACTACTTATAAGTGTTTTAATATGCACATACATGTTTATAACCTTACATGTACAGATTCATATGCATGTATGTATTTACCTAAGATTATGTAGACAATCCGAAGACTTAATTATTCCTTAGCACCAATAATTCATCTCTAATAAAGTGAAAAATTAAGTTTAGTGAATTTTAGAGGGATCAGTGAAAGAGAGCTCAGAGAATTACATTATCATGCAACCCATGACCTCCCAGAGTACATTTCATGTTGATATTCTATACTAAAAGAGGTTATGCTGCTGTCTAGATACTGTGCCATCAGATCTAAGTGGCTGCTGGTACTGTTGTTCTAGGAAGACAGGCTTAAAATCAAGAGAATTCATTAGGATTTCTAAGTTCTGATGCTCATCTTCTGCCTCCACAATTTTGCCATTGCCTCTCTCTCTATTTTATAGGATGCAGATTCTATTGAGCAATTGAGACATAAAATCATAGTTTAGGGCAAGAACATATACACAAGTGCCTCAAGTACACTGTGTTTTGTTATCATTAACCCCTTGGTTCACAACAGTCTGCAATTAAAGCTGTTTCCAGCAGCAGCTTTCTTCTTCGAACATCTTCGTTTGTCTCTGCCTTGTTTATTTCAGTAGTCAAGTGAGTACTGCCTTAGCAACAGGCAGTCATTGGTCCTTTATCTTCCCCAGACTATTTACAGTAAACTTTAAAAAATTGTTTATGCCTTGTATTCTTGAACATTTGAAATTCTGTTATTTTCCTTTGATGTATGCTAATAATGAACTATAAACCAGACACATTAGGTAGAAATAAGCCACAGAGGCAATGCTGGTCTTTCTTTATGGATTTTTAATTTATGTCCTAATCTACACTTTCTTTGCAATCTAGAAAATGTATGCATGATATCAAAGATGGGTTACAGTAATTCACACTAATTTCAGCAGTGAAAACAGAGAAAATTTGCTTGGAATTGCCAACTTTAACCACACTTATTTGTTGTTTTTGACAGATAGTTTTACTCAAGAGCCAAAATTAGCTTAGAATTTACTGTGTAGCCTAGTCTGGACTTGAAACCATGTATGCCACCATGCTTCATTTATAATTACTTTAGTGGTAAGGCTGTAGGTAGGCAGAGGTGAGGAGAAAGTGATGGTGAGTGTGATGGCCCAGCACTAAGCCCATTTACTAAAACTACTTGTTTGGCACTTGAAAAATGTTGCACAAAAGAGCCCTGCAAATGATTTTTAAAACATTCACAAAAAGTGGTTACACAAAATGCCTTGTTTATGTTCTATTGAACAGACACCTAAGTGACCTCAATACACTAAGGGTCCCCGTGTGTATGTCACAGTGTTATTTTATGTAAGTATGTAAGTATGTATGTATGTATGTATGTATGTATGTTTGTATGTGTTTTTGTTTGTTTTTATTTCACTTTCTTTCTTTTATTGAAAATAGATTTTTTTCATAAAATATCTCCTGATAATAGCTTCCTCTCTAAATTCTTCCAGTTGTCTCCATCCCCTCTCCTCTGGATTCACTCCATTTCTGACTCTTATTAGAAAAGAGCAAGCCCATGTTAGTTTACTCTGTAGGTCTTCTTGTGGTGTCCTTGACTCTTTTAGCTTCCTCAATCCCTCCCCATACTCTTTTACAAGACTTGCTGAGCTCCACCTATTATTTGGCTGTGAGTCTCTACATGTTTCCAGGCTGGATGAAGCCTCTCAGAAAACAGTTATGCTAGGGTCTTGTTAGCATAGCAGAGCATCTTTAGTAATGTCAGAAGTTGGCTCTTGTCCATGGGGTGGGTCTCAAGTGGAGGCAGTCATTGGTTGGCCCTTCCCTCAAGCTTTATCCTTGCACAACTTGTAAGCTGGGCAAATTTTTGGTAAAAGGTTTTGTGGGTGGGTTAGTATCCCCCTTCCTCCTCTGAAAGTGCTGCCTGGCTACAGGAGGTGGCCAATTCAGGTTCCCAATCTCCTGATGCTAGAAGTCTCAGCAAGGGTCACCCCCATAGCCTCCCAGGAGCATCCTCTGTTCCAGGTCTCTGGCTTATGCCAGAGATCCACCCCTATTTCTGTTCTCTCTCCCAGCAAACCCTGCCGATCTTCACCTCCACTTCCTCTCCCCCACAGTTTCCTCTCTCCATCCACTTCCATTATCTATTATATTTCCCCTTCTGAGTGAGATTCAAGCATCTTCCCTTGGGCCCTCCTTACTTAGCATTTTTAGTTCTGTGGTTTGTAGCATGGTTATTCTGCACTTTGTGGCTATTATCCATTTATAAGTACATACCTTGCATGTCTTTCTTGGTCTGCAATACCTCACTTAGGATGTTATTTTCTAGTTCCATCCATTTGCCTGCAAACCGTGATGTCTTTGTTTCAATTCCAGATGGGAATATTTTGAAGATTCTTTATTCAGAATCAAAGGGTTTTCCAGTATTTTTTCTATCACCTCCAATCTAGCATTAAAATTTTCAGTCTCTTGTGTTTTTAACTCTGCCCTACTATGATCCTGCTTTAAAAGAATATATAAAATTGTAATTGTTACTGAAAAAAACAATTATTTGTTTGCTGATAAATGACACAATATCATATGGGATCCAGATGCATTGTAGCACCGTGTTTTCCATTTTTTAACACAAAAAGTATTTTCTCTTTGACCTCTCTAACTTTCCTCTTCCTGAATTCAGAGTCTTTATTTTTTAATTTTTATTTATTATTTATTTTTTAATTTAATTTTATTTGATATTTTCTTTATTCACATTTCAAATGCTATCCCCTTTCCTGATTCCCCCTCCCCCACTGAAACCCCCTATCTTATCCCACGTCTCTGTTTCTATGAGGGTGTTCCCCCACTCACTCACCCACTCCCACCTCCCCTCCCTCGAATTCCCCTACACTGGGGCATTAAGCCTTCATAGGACCAAGGACCTCTCCTCCCATTGATACCTGTCAAGGCCACTCTCTGCTACATATGTGGCTGGAGCCATGGGTCCCTCTATGTGTACTCCTTTGTTGGAGGTTTAGACTCTGGGAGCTCTGGGGGCAGGGTCTGATTGGTTGATATAATTGTTCTTCCTATGGGGTTGCAAATCTCTTCAGCTCCTTCAGTCCTTTCTCTAACTCCTCCATTAGAGTACCCGTGCTCAGTCCAATGGTTGACTGTGAGCACAAACTAAGCATTTGTTTCTCTTTTATTGTTTTCAAAATTATACATTACCAGAAGTTTGAGGCTTTTCAGTCATACTACAGCTCTGGGAAAATGTTTCTTCTGCCCTTCTCTGCAAGCTCCTTATGCCAGTAGACACGTGTCTATAGCAAGTGTCTCTGTTCCTTTGGCTTGGTCTAGTTGGCCTCCCTTGTAGCTTTGGGTATTGGGGCCACCGTTTGCCCTTTTGTGAGAGCTGAGCCTCATGCCCAGGGGCATCGGCTGGGAACCATGGCTCCAGGAAGTTGTTCACTTGTAGGGTCATTTACTGAGACTTGTGTTCCCCACTTGCTATCTGATGCTCACAGGCCTCTGCTGGTCTTTCTAGTATGCTTTCTAACCTTCCTCTGAAACCATGTAGAACTAGGGAGAAGCCACAGCTACTGTGCCTTTAGGCTCCAGTAGAAGAACCAGATTTTCTATTCTGTAGGGACTTTTAAAACACAGCCACCTCCCACACTGCCTCTGGGTGGTTTTCTGTTCCTTGGCTATGAAACAACCTTCTACCCAGTAATTCTCAGGCTCTAAGCCTGGATTCTAAAAGCCCCATATTAGGCACGATTTGTAACCATGGGCTTTTCCACCTGTACCCCAGTTTCCAAATATTGGCTTAGAGGCTTATTTATTTATGAATAAGCGCTTAGGCCATAAGCTTTGATTCATTCTCTGACTTTCTCATAAGTTATATAACATTTAAACTATTCTATGTCTACCACCAGGCTAGTTACTTCTCTTCAATTTCATGCATCTGTCTGACTTCCTCAGAGTTGGGGATGAATCTCCTGTGTTTAACTATTTCCCAGAGTTCCAGTATCTCTACAGGAACACTCAGTTTCTAATTCCTGCCTTTAGCTAATAGGATATTCAGCTTTTTATTGACAGATGATGCTTCTACAGTCTACAAGAAATTATTCCTATAGAAGTGGTCCGGAGGTATCGGCAGGGTTGGTTCCTTCTGAGGATGCTAAGGAGAAGGATATGGCTTGAGCCTTTCTCTGGACTCCAGAGGCTTGCTGACAGCAGTTGCTATTCCACCTATGCTGGTCTTTGCTTTACCACTCTTCTTGGCCCTCATCTTCATGTGAATTTTTCTTGTTGCTAGCTTTCTCTTTATCAAAGTACAATTCAATTGGCAAAAGATTTAATGGAACTTAATGTGACTTCATGGAAAGAACATTCAACAACAATTGTAAAACAAAAATGGTGATTCTAGTTTAAATGAAATAGTAAGAAATTTTTGAAGAAATAATTGTTTATTATAGACCAGCCCATCAGAATGCAACAATGGAGAAGACAAGTTTACATCATGAGCAGGTAGCAGAGAAAGGGCCCCCTGGCTTTCTTCTTTTGTCCACTTCATCTAGTTTTGATTTTTAGCTCTTAATGTACTACTGCTGACTTTCAGTCAGGGTGATTCTTTCTACAGTTAAGGCCCTGGAAATGCCTTTATCGAAGTAAGCTCCAGTCTCTCATGTGATTTTAAATCCAATCAAACTGGCAATGAATGTCAACCATCACTGGGTTCTGAAGATGGTCAACTATGAACATAGGGGAGTAGCTCACTCTAATTACTGTTGTTCAGCATTTGTTTCAGAACATCACTGTCTATAGAACATCTTCTGCTCCAAATTCCAGGCAGGCAGTCCATCCTCATTCTGAAACTTCACTTGCCTTTTTACAGTCAGCCAAGAGTTACACATTTATTTAAAAACTAATTTAAAAGTCCCTTCTACGTCTAGAAATGTCACCTGAATAGAATACTTGCCAATCACTTGCTCCCATGTTTCCTCCATCAAAGTTAGTCTCTACTTTTTCTGAAAACGCAAATTTTCAAGGCAAGAGATGGGTTTCCTTGTATGTCTATAAGTAGGTTGGTAAGTTTATATTTTGTAACTTTCATTTTAGATATAATTTTTATTATAATAACTCAGCATTTGCAATGTGTGGTGGTTTGAGTGAAAATGCCACCCAGTTGATGAACTGTTTAGGAGGATTAAGAGGTATATCCTTGTTGGAGAAGGTGTGCCCTTACTGGAGGAAGTGTGTCACTAGGGTGTGCTTTGAGGTTTCAAATGCGCACACTAGGCCCAGTGTCTTGCTCTCTGCCTACTGCCTGTGTATGGATCAGGATGTAAAGCTCTCTGCTACTGTTCCTGCCTATCTGCTTCTCACCATAAGGATAATGAACTAACTCTCTGGAACCTTAAGCAAGCTTCCCCCTATCAAATTATAAGAGTTGCCTTGGGCATGGTGTCCCTTCACAGCAGACTAAGACACAATGGATGTGTTAGATGAAAATAAAACTTAAGTAATTATGTTTAAAGCTAAATGGGAAAAGATAAGATTTTTCTTGGTTTTCATGGTTTAGAATCCATGGTTTATAACCCAGTCATCACATATAAGTACTTTTTGTAGTATTATTTTGATGATGACAACGTGTCTTCAAATATAGAGCACCTAGCTTTGACTTCTGGATTCAACTATAAGATGTAGGCAAGTTTCTTAATAATGTAATCACTTATGGAACACTAATTCTAAAGGTGCTCTGATAAGATTCCTCTGTGGATGATTTTATCCAGCACTTACTGAGGTTGGAACTGTTATCAAACTGATTTAGATCCATTAGGAACAGCAAGTAATGTATCCATTATACACTCAACAGTGTTCACATTAGTAAATCAAGTGTTGTTAATAGCATATAGAACAAAATGTTGGAAATGACCACATGAGACAGAGCATATAAAATGTAAATGTTTATTATTAATTTGTCAGTGTTACAAGGTACAGGTAATGGCCTACAAGCAACTTCATCTGACCTTAAAGAAATAGAACAAAGTATAGTATTGGGAAGTATGAATGGCCCAGTACTGTTTCAAATCCAAGATATTAGACCTGCAAGAAAAAGGATTATGGACTCTATTTGATGAAGAACCTGAGCCCTCTTCACATGAAGTCTTGTTGACTGTCAAGGAGAAAAAGGCATTGATCAATTCTGTCGGGAGACAGCTGTGAAACAGAAAATCACTACAAGAATTAGGGTGAAACACAGGTTAGGAGAAGTTTCATGCTCCAAAATTGTTCCACTTGAAGGGTCAACATTTAAAAGCTGAGATGTGGCATGCCTTCTATGCCACCCTAATTTTGCTGTAACACCTGAAATTCTAGCAAGTTACATATGACTGTTCTAGAGAATTGGGGCTGCAGAGGGAACAGTAGACTCTATACATAGATGATCAGAATACAAGTTATGTAAGTTGTCTTGTCTGTGAAGTAATGTGGAAAATGTCGAAACACTGCTGGGAATTGAACACTTCAGTAGAAGTAGGAGTAATGCTGGAGGCATTTTCAGGAGCTTAGGAGGCTTCTGCAGAGAAAGCAGTTGAGTCAGCAATACAGGAGAGAGAGAAAGGAATATTTTAAAAAACAACTCCAATGTGTGCTTACTCCATTTTCTTAAACTCCAGATCCAATTTTAGAAACATCCAGAAAAGAACAATGATTCAATTTACCTAATCTCTATTGATTAGTTAATAAAAACACTCTAAGTGCAAACATTTTGAAACCAAGGAGAATTTCAAAGCAAGTGGGAAAGTACTGGAGCACTGGGAGCAAGTGAAGGGAGTGTCCGAGGTTCCTGTGGACAATGCACTCTGCAGTCATTCTCCATTCTATATCTGGTTGCAATTATGTTTGCAACTAAGGGAAGTGAATATTCTTCTTTGATCGCTAGAGAATCAAGAAGCTCGTGTGCTCACGTTTCACACTTACAAATAAAATAGACCAATAAAACTGGAATAAGTCCCCAAAGCCGGAAGAACTCTTCAGCTGGCAAAGTGCTTTGTCTTTGCAGCACAAGAAAGAATGTAATCACCTTAAGGCATAATGAAGCGTGAGATGCTTCACAGTCAGTGCTTTCCAGCCAAAGCCAGTAAGTGGCCATTCATGGATGCACTGTTCAAACTGTTTACCAAGAAAGTAAAAACATCCTTTTCTCTGCACCCCACTGTTCTTAGGGGCATGGGGAAACCACTCCTCAGGTTCCTGAGCAGAGTTGAAGAGAGTACTACTCTTAGAATTTTTGTTTCATTACATTTTTTTTTTGAACAGTAGAAGCCAAAAACTAAACTTACCCTTGAGAAGTAGTTAATTAATTTTTAAAGATGCTCATGTCCACTGGCTATTTCTTATGTAAGAAGTTTTGTGAATGTGAATCTTCAGCTGTGGCCAGCAGACTTGTGTTTCGTGAGGCATGGGATCCTAAATCAATGTGATACTATTGTTTCTTGTCACTCAAAGTGATAAGGCATACTAGGATTGCAGAAGCGATGTTAAGGATGGAATTTAAAAAAAAATGAAAAGAAAGGCCAGGAAATTCGCAGCTTGAAGCAAATAAAATGTTCATGAAGTCCCAGGAAGAGATGATGCTGAGGTTTCTGAGTAACAGAAAGTCCTCAGAGAGAAACTGAATCTACAGTACAAAGTTTCCCTAATAACTTTTCAAAAAGCCTTTTGTGTTCCCTCTTCTACCCTGTTCCCAGATACCCCACCTTAAGTTAACTCTTCCTGTCTCATTATTCCCCATTAACCCTTTACATGATTATGTTTGATCTTCCCTTCCCTGAAAACTAATTCCTATAACCTACCATCAATTCCCTGACCTCTGTAAGTATTCCCAGTGAAACGCACACACCTGAAGATTTAAAGCTAGTATCTGCAAATGAGAGAAAACATACATTTATCTTTCTGGGTCTGAGTAACCTCATTCTGAAAGATTATTTCCAGCTCTACTTATTTGAGAATTTGATAAATTTCTTTTTTCTTGACAGTTGAATCATGCTCTATTGTGTAAATTTGTTGGGTTGTAGCCTGTGCATGGGCGTGGGTTTTATAGGTTGAGTTGTGGGTCCTGCGTGTCTCCAGCCTCAAGGGGTTGGAGCTGCAGCTCAGGGAAGCAGAAGTGGGGGAATTCAACTGAGTTCACTCCACACTGTGCTGGGAGGGCCTGCCACAGGGCTCTGCTCAGGGATGGAGAGAACACAGTTTGAGACCATGCAGGGGTGGGAACTCTTGGGTTGGGGATTCCTGGGACAGTAGGCTTCTGGAGACTGATTGGTCTCAAGCCCTTAGGCTCTTACGTGCTGCTGTGAGGCTGCAGAAGGACTAAGATGGGGCGTAAGGGCTGGATCAACACGCAGCTGAGGGGGCTGAGGGGGAAGCTCCGATGGCTTCCTGCGGGAATAAGACTCTTAGTTACACAACTCGCTTGGCTGGGTCATGGCTGGCTTGGCTAATTTGCTCAAGTTGGTGCCCTCCATGGCTGGAGCGTAGAAAGATCATCAGAAGAAGATTAGACAGCAGCTCTGTAGTTGAAGACCTTCTCCATGGTTCCCCACAGCGGGGCCCCAAAGAAAAGAGGTCATCCAAGGTCTTAAGATACAGTCTTAAGATCTTCATTGTTATGGCAGAAAATGGATGAAGCTGTACCCGGTGTTTTCAGGATGGGCCTGAGGTTAAATACCGTTTGTGAGGAGGAGGAGGGTCTGGGAAGGAATGCTTAATTGGCTACATGCTCTGGCCTCTCGGTATCTCATGAGTATGGAGATGTTTTGAGGCTCTGTGGCCTGTAGTCACGCCCTCTACCTGTGGAGGGGCTGTAGGGGCATTGTCCTACATGCCTGAAAAGCACAGATAGATGGAGGTGTTTGGCCTCATGTCAGGAGCCTAGAAGTATGACAAAATGCCTGTTGTACCTTTCAGGGAAACCTGAGATCTCAACCTGCTGGGTCTCAGGTCATCTCTAGCCAGTGCTTGACCGGAAACCATGGTGTCCTTTCACAGTCCTACATAAGTTTATCATGTTTTCATTATTCATTCATTGGTTGATGGTCACTTAGGCTATTTCCATTTTCTGGTTATTGTGCCTACAGCAACATGGATGGACACTTATCTTTGTAGTAGAATAGTACAGTCTTGGATGCATGTGCATGAATGGATTAGATGGATTATGAGCTAGATTTCTTTCTATTTTAGGTCCCTCCACATTGATTTTTGTAGTGGTTGCACCAGTTTGCACTCCCATAAGCTTATAGGGCTAAGATGAAATCTCAAAGTCATTTTAATTTGAATTTCCTTGATAGCTAATGATGTTGCTCAGTGTTTCTTGGCCATTTTTACTTCATCTGATGAGAACTGTCTCTTTGGTTCCATGCTCCATTTTTAATAGTGTGGTTTGGTTTATTCATTTTTAGGTTTTTTGAGCTCTTTCTGTATACTAGCTACTACCCCTCTGTCTGGTATATAATTGATAAAGACTTTTTCTAATTTTGAAGGCTGTCTCTTCCCTTGAGTGATGATGTACTTTGCTCTACAGAGCCTTGCAGTTTCATGAAGCCCCATTTATTTATTTTTTTCTTTTCTTTTGTTTAAAATTTTTTTATTGGATGTTTTATTTACATTTCATGTTGTCCTCTTACCCCATCCGCCACCCACCCAGGAGCCCCCTATCCCCTCACCCCTCCTCCTTCTTCTCTGTGGATGTAACCTCTATCTACCCTCCCACTCTCACCTCCCCACCCTCAAAATTCCCACCCCCTGGGGCGTCCAGCCTTCATGAGGTCAAGGTTCTCTTCTTCCACCTATGCCCAGCAGGGCCCTCCACTCTTACATATTCAGCTAAAGCCCTGGATCCCTCCCTAAGTGCTCCCAGGCTGGTGGTTTAGACCCTGGGAGCAGTGGTTGGTTGGTATTGTTGCTCTCCTCATGGTGCCACAAATCCTTTCAGCTCCTTCAGTCTTCACTCTAACTCCTCCATTGAGAACCCCATGATCAGTTCAATGACAAGTTGTGAGCATCTGCCTCTGAATATGTCAGACTCTTGAAGACCTCTGAGGAGACATCCATATCAGGCTCTTATCAGCATGCACTTCCTGACTTCCACATCAGCATCTACCTTTGGTGACTGCACATGGGATAGATACTCAGGTGGAGTGGTCTTGAGACGGCCCCTCCTTCAGTTTCTGTCCCTCACTTTGTCTCCATATTTGTTCCTCTTTCTCCACACCCTCTCTAGCATCTACTATCACCTGAGTTTTTAATCTTAGCCATTCTGACTGGTGTGAGATGGAATCTCAGGGTTGTTTTGATTTGCATTTCCCTGACGACTAAGGATGCTGAACATTTCTTTAGGTGCTTCTCGGCCATTCGAGTTTCTTCTGTTGAAAATTCTTTGTTAAGCTCTATACCCCATTTTTTAATAGGGTAATTTGGTTGTCTGGAGTCTAATTTCTTGAGTTCTTTGTATATATTAGATATTATCCCTCTATGAGATGAACGATTGGTAAAGATCTTTTCCCAATTTGATGGTTGTCATTTTGTCCTATTGACAGTGTCCTTTGCCTTACAGAAACTTTGCAGTTTTATGAAGTCCCATTTGTCAATTTTTGTCCTTAGAGCATATGCCATTGGAGTTCTGTTCAGGAACTTTTCCCCTGTGCCCAAGTATTCGAGGCTCTTCCCCACCTTCTCTTCTAATAGTTTCAGTGTATCTGGTTTTATGTGGAGGTCCTTTACCCACTTAGACTTGAGCTCTGTACAAGGGGATAAGAATGGATCAATTTTCATTCTTCTACATGTTGTCTTCCAGTTGAACCAGCACCATTTGTTGAAAATGCTGTCCTTTTTTCCACTGGACAGTTTTAGCTCCTTTGTCAAAGATCAAGTGACCATAGGAGTGTGGGTTCATTTCTGGGTCTTCAATTCTATTCCATTGATCTTCCTGCCTGTCTCTGTACCAATACCAGGTAGTTTTTATCACTATTGCTCTGTAGTACAGCTTGAAGTCAGGGATGGTGATTCCTCCTGAAGTTCTTTTATTGTTGAAAATACATTTTGGTATCCTGGGTTTTTTGTTATTCCATATGAATTTGACAATTTCCTTTTCTAACTCTATGAAGAATTGAGTTGGGATTTTAATGGGGATTGCATTGACTCTGTAGATTGCTTTTGGCAAGATGGTCATTTTTATTATATTAATCCTGCTAATCCATGAGCATGGGAGATCTTTCCATCTTCTGAGATCTTCTTCGGTTTCTTTCTTCAGAGACTTGAAGTTCTTGTCATACAGGTCTTTCACTTGCTTGGTTAGATTCACACCAAGGTATTTTATATTATTTGCAACTATTGTGAAGGGTGTCATTTCCCTAATTTCTTTTTCAGTCTGTTTATCTTTCATGTAGAGGAAGGCTACTGATTTGTTTGAGTTGATTTTATAACCAGCCACTTTGCTGGCTAATCTGGCTAACGGTTTATCTATCTTGTTGATTTTCTGAAAGAACCAACTCCTGGTTTTATTGATATTTTGTAGTGTTCTTTCTGTTTCTATTTGGTTGATTTCAGCCCTGAGTTTGATTATTTCCTGCCTTCTACTCCTTCTGGGTATATTTGCTTCTTTTTGTTCTAGAGCTTTTAGTTGTGCAGTCAAGTTGTTAGTGTGTGCTCTTTCCAGTTTTTTTTTGTAGGCACTTAGAGCTATGAGTTTTCCTCTTAGCACTGCCTTCATGGAGTCCCACAAGTTTTGGTATGATGTGTCCTCATTTTCATTGAATTCTAAAAAGTCTTTAATTTCTTTCTTTATTTCTTCCTTGACCAAGTCATCATTGAGCAGAGAGTTGTTCAGTTTCCATGTGCACGTGGGTTTTCCATTGGTTTTGTCATTATTAAAGACCAGCCTTAGTCCGTGGAGATCTGATAAGATGCAAGGGATTATTTCTATCTTTTTGTATCTGTAGAGGTCTGTTTTGTGACCAATTATATGGTCTGTTTTGGAGAAGGTACCATGAGGTGCTGAGAAAAAGGTATATTCTTTTGTTTTAGGATGAAATGTTCTATAGATGTCTGTTAAGTCCATTTGGTTCATAACTTCTGTTAATGTCAAAGTGTCTCGGTTTAGTTTCTGTTTCCATGATCTGTCCATTGCTGAGAGTGGGGTGTTGAAATCCCCCACTATTATTGTGTGAGGTGTAATGTGTGTTTTGAGCTTTAGTAAAGTTTCTTTTATATATGTAGGTGCCCTTGCATTTGGAGCATAGATGTTCAGAATTGAGAGTTCACCTTGGTAGACTTTTCCTTTGATGAGTATGAAGTGTCCTTCCTTATCTTTTTTGATTAATTTTGGATGAAAGTCGACTTTATTTGATATTAGAATGGCTACTCCAGCTTGTTTCTTGGGACCATTGGCTTGGAAAATTGTTTTCCACCCTTTTATTCTGAGGTAGTGTCTGTCTTTGTCACTGAGGTATGTTTCCTGTATGCAGCAAAATTCTGGGTCTTGTTTGTGTATCCAGTCTGATAGTCTGCATCTTTTTATTTGGGAATTGAGACCATTGATGTTAAGAGATATTAAGGAAAAATGATTGTGGCTTCCTGTTATTTTTGTTATTAGAGGTAGAATTATGTTTGTGTAGTTATCTTCTTTTGGGGTTGTTGGAAGATTACTTCCTTGCTTTTTCTAGGTTGTAGTTTCCCTCCTTGTGTTGGCATTTTTCATCAATTATCCTTTGAAGTGCTGGGTTTGTGAGAAGATACTGTGCAAATTTGGTTTTGTCATGGAATATCTTGGTTTCACCACCTATAGTGATTGAGAGTTTTGCTGGGTATAGTAATCTGGGCTGGCAATTGTGTTCTCTTAGGTTCTGTATGATGTCAGTCCAGGCTCTTCTGGCTTTTATAGTCTCTGGTGAGAAGTCTGGTGTAATTCTTATAGGTCTGCCTTTGTAGGTTACTTGCCCTTTTTCCCTTACTGCTTTTAGTAATTTTTCTTTGTTTTGTGCATCTGATGTTTTGATTATTATGTGACAGGAGGTATTTCTTTTCTGGTCTAGTCTATTTGGTGTTCTGTAGGCTTCTTGTATGTTTATGGGCATCTTGTTCTTTAGGTTAGGGAAGATTTCCTCAATAATTTTGTTGAAGATATTTACTGGCCCTTTCAGTTGGGAATCTTCATTCTCACCTATACCTATTATCCTTAGGTTTGGTCTTCTCATTGTGTCCTGGATTTCCTGGATGTTTTGAGTTAGGAGTTTTTTGCATTTTGCATTTTCTTTGACAACTGTGTCAATATTTTCCACCGTATCTTCTGCATTTGAGATTCTCTCTTTTATCTCTTGTATTCGGTTGGTGATGCTTGTGTCTATGACTCCTGATCTCTTTCTTAGGTTTTCTATCTCCATGGTTGTCTCCCGTTGAACATTCTTTATTGTTTCTATTTCCATTGTCAGATCCTGAATGTTTTTGTTTAATTCCTTCTTTGTGTTTTCTTGCATTTCTTTAAGGGATTTCTGTGATTCCTCTTTAAGGGCTTCTATCTGTTTACTTGTACTCTCCTGTATTTCTTTAAGGGAGTTACTTAATTCCTTCTTATAATCCTCTATCATCATCATGAGAAGTGATTTTTATTCTGAATCCTGCATTTCAGGTGTGATGGGTGTTCAGTGCTTGCTATATTGGGAGAACTGGGTACTGATGATGCCAAGAAACTTTGGTTTCTGTTGCTTATGTTCTTGCGCTTGCCTTTCGCCATCTGGTTAACTCTAGTGTTATCTGCCCTCACTGTGTAATACTGGAGTCTGTATTTCCAGTTATCTTGCTTGTTGCAGAGCTCCTCAGAGTCCAGATGTCTCTGTGGTCTTATTCTCCTTATCTCCTGGGTAGAAGAACTCCTGGGACTCAGGCCACCTCTTGGATCTGGAAATCCTTCTGCTCTGAGTGCAGTGGCTCCTCGGCTGCTCTGAGTGCAGTGGCTCCTCGATGACTCAGGATTCAGTATCTCCACAGGACAGGAGCAGACTGATTCTGTGTCTGTTTCAGCCCAAAGGACCAGGCAGGGGAGGAAGGGAAGTGGAATTCTGGAGGGGCTGGGTTTGGGTAGCTGCTGTGTCCTGAATGTCCCTGGCTCCCAGATGTATCTCTGGGGCTTAGGGAGTGAGATGGAGTTCTTACCAGCTGCTCTGAGTGCAGTGGCTCTTCTAGGATGACTCAGAATTCAGTATCTCCACAGGACAGGAGCAGACCGATTCTGTGTCTGTCCCAGCCCAAAGGACCAGGCAGGGGCAGAAGGGCGAAGCCCCATTTATTAATTGATGATTTTAATGCCACACTAACAGGGTCCTTCCTGTTCAATGACTTTAAATATATTATCTTCTTTCTCCTCCTCCTCCCCCTCCTCCTCCTCCTCCTCCTCCTCCTCCTCCTCCTCCTCCTCCTTTTTCAGATTCAGGGTATCACATCTTATGTTAAGTTCTTTGAGATACTTTATTTGGAGTTTTTGTGCAATGTAAAAGATAGGATTCTGTTTTATTTTTCTATATGTAGCCATCTTGCTTGACCAGCACTATTTATAGAAAATTCATATATGTATATCTACATAGAATTAAAATGTAGTTGCTGTATAACAGTTGCCCCTACTAGATACTACAGGATAACAAATTAAAAGATCAGTACAAGAAATGGATGATTCCTCTCAGAGTTGTTAGCCAGTAAAGTTTCATAGACTCTCCAATCATAGGCTATTTCAAATGCTTTTGGTTACCCTCCAAAACTAATATTAATACCCTATTGCTGAAAACAGTACACATTTGAGTTATAGAACTTGGAGAAATCTAGCTGGTGCTAACATGAAAAATTCATCCCTACCAACTATCTTTCATAGTGCTGTAAGGTGCTATGAACTTTATCAGAGGAGAAAAGTAATTGTTCTTACTCAGATATGAACCCTTTGAGCTTTACAATAGTGACTGTCCTGGCAAGGCATGCCCCCTAACATAGTAGTGGCATAAATGTTATAGGGATATCTAGCCACTTTTTATGTTTGGATTTGAGGCCTATTCTATAAGATGTTACCCATACTTAGCATCATTAGTTGGCCAAATATTTGTTGCTGATTGGGCCTAGGTAAGAAACTGCTACTAGTATTTTGATAGATGGACATGGTATTAAATTGATTTCTGATGACTTATTATATTCATAGAGTAATGCATCTCCCAACACTTATTAGAGAAGCTTCTTGCAATAGATGACAATTGACACAGAAACCCATAACTGGCCAAGATGTAGAGAATGAGACACTGTGGAACTCTCAGTCCTAAATGGGACATTTATATCATAATCCCTCTCCCAGGATCAGGGGTCATTATAAAAGAGGATAAAAAGTTTGTCAAAGCCAGAGGTGGTTAATGACAGGGCAGTTGTACATATGGAGTCACAAGAGTTGGGACAGTATGCATTATACCTTGGCAAACTCAAGCAAGACAAAATTCTTGTATAGAAAGGGGATGTGGGCATGAAGTCCCACCCCTACCTGAGGTGCTATTGGCCATTGATGGATGCTAGGAGAAGGAGGGTTTGTTTCCTTTACGAGTATAAACTCTGGTAGGTTAACCACACGCCAGTGGAAGGTCTTTGGAATAGAGAGAAAGAAAAATTGGAGATGAGCATAAGGCTAACTATAACAAGAGAAGATCTAATGTGGAAGGCTGAGTGATGGAGGAGCTCTTTGTCTGGCTTCATACAGTGGAAAGTCTCCATGTGTTCAGTATGACAATAAGACTGCTTATGGGAGTCAGTGGAATACACAGGAGTGAGTTTCCTAAGACTGCTTTGAGAATTTTTTTTCTCCAGATCTAGCAATATTGACAGCAAATACTAACATGAAGTAAGATCTTTTCCTGTGTTTACGATCTGTTAGCATTTACCCATTAATTATCTTCATGTTAATAAACATAATACAAGAGTTCTTTATATTTCATTTGTTGGCTAACAGATAAGGGGAAGAAAACTAGTCTTGGCCCTAAAGGAGTTAAAGATTTGTGAAAATACGATCCCATGCGTTTGTTTGGATTAGCTTGCCAAATGGTTCTAAGAAAGAAACACAAAGAAAGCGTAAAAAAGAAAAAGAAAAACAAAAACAAAATACAGTAAAATGTTTCCCCTCTGGAATTCTTGAGGAGTTTTGTATTAAATTTGACTAAGGGATAATGCAATGTGTTATAATAGGCCATTAGAGTCAACTTTATTCATTTTATTAAGAATCTATTTTTGCTCTACAAGTTATTTCAATCTTAAAACTCATACAGCCCAAGAGGAGAATGCCCTGGGAGCAGATCATCTGTTCTGTTCTGCAGTTTGACTGCAGGAAGCCCCAAGGGCTGGAACATAAGTTTGTTCAAGCTCTGTGTAACTTCTCACCAGGAGCCCTTCTGGATTGTTGTGACCCCTCCCCCACCCTCTGTCCTTAGGGGAACACTCCAAGCATCTGTTAATGATGAGTGTATGTAAATTCAAAGTAGATTATTTCTCTGTTATTGGAGCAAAATTCCAGTTTTCTAGTTTTGTCTGAGCATGACATAGACTGGTGGGGGTGGTAAGGAATAGCTATGTTTTTCTAGGTAAAAGGGAAGGCTGGTCAAAGTAAATACAGTGCTTCAACACTTAAAGACTGTGCAGTATTAACAACCTTAAAATGGGGGACGCTTTCGATGTAACTCCCTCTCCAATGTACCCACCAATTCATTTTAAACTTTGTTCTGTAAAGCCAAGACTTTCTTTTTTCTGTAAACCTATGAAACTACTCCCCCATTGGAACATGGAACCTAAATCTGTATTCCTGGGCTGTAATCACTCAGCTTAGTTTCCAAGTAAACTAGCTCTTAGTGCCTTTTAGATGAGCTATAATTTTTGCATTGACAATGCTAAAGTTATTTATACAGGGGAAGAAGCTTGATGCAATCTTTTGACCTGGCAAGAAGGCCCCATGTTACAGCTATGAACTTTTTAATGGGTGACTTATTCAGTCTGTAGTGTTTTACTAACTGAGGCAGAAAATGGATTAAGTTAGGGGAGTAATAGGAAACAGCTTTGTGCTGAACCTATAGAAGAGCCAGTGGCTATCTGGGAATGGGATATTCCAGACAAAGAACAGATATAAGAAATGTCTTTGATGTGAAGGTGTTGTTGATGTGTTTGATGGGAAGCAAACCTGAGTAAGGAAATGTGTTGGTATGGGCGAGTGTCAGGTAGCAAGAGTGAAGATACAGAGTCTGGATACTGTCAGAACCATAGCATGTACTCTAAAGAGTTTTGTGTGATGGAATGAGAGCGTGTTCCTGACAGATTAAAAGGTTTATTTGGAGCACTGTTTTAAAAGAAAACACTAAGGAATAAGAAACACTAGCCAGTGTGGCAATATAGAAAAGATAGAGAAACTAAGCCTTCTTGGCTATGAGAGAATTCTCATAAAATGAGTAATTAGATTCTCAAACTATTTTTTTAGGTAGACTCAATACAATTTTCTAATGCATTGGATTTGGATGTGGGATCTAGGAAAGGGGCATTAAAATTGGCTGTGAAGTTTTGGGATTTAGAAATCTCAAAAATGTCATCCAGTGAAACTTGGCTTGGGTCATGTTACATTCCCTGTACCCATTAGACCTCAGAGTGGAGAGTGCCCACTGGAGGTAGATTTTTGCCCTCGGCTTCACAATAGTGTTTTGATTGGGCGGATGACCATTTAACTGCAAATACACTTCAGCAGGTTGCAGCCCTACAACTAAGGTATAGACCACAGGACATGGAGTACCTTCTCATCCTTCCCACGTCTTCTCTGTTTACATTTTCCTAGAACATGAAGCCACCCTGAAGAGTGACAGCCTATGCACAGTAGTCAGTGAAGGGGCTTCCCTCTCCAAACTAATACTGTGAACTGTCCTCAGTCTTTGCTTTCATAAAACTCTTGGTCTCCTTTCTTTCTCTTCTCTTATTTTTTCTTTCCCTTTCTCCCTTTCTCCTTTCAATCTCTTTCTTTCTTTCCTTTTTTTCTTCCTTTCTTCCTTCCTTCCTTTCTTTCTTTCTTTCTTTCTTTCTTTCTTTCTTTCTTTCTTTCTTTCTTTCTTTCTTTCTTTCTGCCCTTTCTTTCTCTCCTTTCTTTCTTGCTTTCTCATCCACACCCACCTTTGTATGCAGAAAGTTCCATGACGAATGTCTTTGTTCTGATTCTTGTATGCTTCTTAAATATCTCATCAGTTTCCTGTAAGACTAGCTTTGGTTGTTATTGACTCTCTTTTATCTGAATTGTTTCTCTCCTGAGAATCTTAGTACTTCAGATGTCAATCTTTAGCCCTGATTTCCAAAACCTGTGGCCTTGAGTCCCATCTTTCCAACATCCTGAAACAACTCTCTACTTGGCTATCTTGCTGTCTCATATTTAATAGGTTTAAATTCGAGTCCCTATTTCATTCAAATGACACTGCCTTCTGGTGTGAAAGAAAGAAAGAAAGAAAGAGAGAGAGAGAGAGAGAGAGAGAGAGAGAGAGAGAGAGAGAGAAGGGGGAAGGAGGAGGGGAGGAAGGAGGGAGGGAGGGATGATGACATCATTATCTTCCCAGTCACATTTATACTTTAGCATTATCTTTTTATTCTCCAATAATTTATTTTTTATTTACTTTGCATTTCAATCATACCCCCTCCTCTCCTCCCAGTCCCACCCTTAAAAGTCCCTCCCCCCCATTGCTCCTTCCCTTTCTCCTCAGGGAAGGAGGAGCCCCCTTGGGTACCACACCACAATGGGACATCTAGTCCCACCAGGACTAGACACATTCTCTCCTGATGAGCCCCAACAGGCAGTCCAGGTAGGGAGAGGGGATTCAATGGCAGGGAACAGAGATCAAAACAACTTGATCCACTTGTTAGGGAAGCCACATGAAGATCAAGGTGCATATTTGCTATAAATGTGTGGATGGGCTAGGTCCAGCCCCTGCATGCTCCTTTGTTGGCAGCCTAGTCTCTGTGAGCCCCAATGGGCCCAGTTTAGTTGACTCTGGAAGTCTTCTGGTGGTATCCTTGGCACCTCCAACTTGCTCACTTCTACCCCCAACTCTTCCACAAGGCTCCCTGAACTCCACCTGAGTTTGGTTGAGGGGCTCTCTAACTGCCTTCATTCACTGTTGGATAAATCCTCTCAGGAGACAGTTATGTTAGGTTCCTGTCTATGAGCATAGCAGAGTATCATTAATAGTGTCAGGATTGGCTCTTTTACATGGGATGGCCCTTAAATTGGGCCAGTAATTGGTAGGCTGTACCCTCAGTCTCTGTTCCATCTTTATTCCAGCACATTTTGTAGGTAAGGCAAATTTTGGGTTGAATGATTTGTGGGTGGATTGATGTCCCCCTCCCTCCTCTAGGAGTCCTGTCTGGCTACAGAAGGTGGCCACTGTAGTCTCTATATCCCCCAATGATGGGAATCTCAGCTAGGCTCACCCTCATAGCTTCCCCATAGCCTCTCCTGTCCCAGACCTCCAGCTTGTCACCACAGATGCCCCTACACTGATTTTCATTCTCATTCTCAGCCCTCTCATGCCTCCTCCACATACCTGATCAACATCCCCATCTCTCCTTAACACCCAGTTCCCTTATTCCATCCACCTCCAATGCCTATTTGTTTCCCCTTCTGAGTGAGACTCATACATACCCCCGCCCTGGGACCTTCTATTTACCCAATATGTTTGGGTCTATGGATTGTAGCATGGTTATCCTGCACTTTATGGCTAATGTCCACTTATAAGGGAGTGCATATCATATGTGTCTTTGTAGTGCTGGATTACCTCACTCAGGATAATATTCTCAAGTTCCATTCATTTGCCTGCAAACTTCATGATGTTTTTGTTTTTAATAGCTGACTACTATCCACTGTGTAGATGTACCACATTTTATTTATTTATTCTTCAGTTGAGGGGCATCTAGGTTCTTCATAGCTTCTGCCTATTAAAAATGAAGCTACTGTGACCATAGTTGATCAAGTGTTTTTATGGTAGGATGGAGTATCTTTTGAGTATATGCCCAGGAGTGGTATAGCTGGACCTTGGATTAGAACTATTTCCAGTTTTCTAAGAAACTGTCAAATTGATTTTCAAAGTGGTTGTACCACTTTGCACTCACACCAGAAATGAAAGGAGTATTCCCCTTGCTCTACATTCTCACCAGCATGTGTTGTCTCTTGAGCGTTCAATCTTAGCCATTCTGACAGGTATAAGATGGAATCTCATAGTCATTTTCATTTGCATTTCCCTGAAGACTAGTGACAGTGAACATTTTTAAGTGATTCTTAGCCATTAGAGATTCCTCTGTTGAGAATTCTGTTTAGCTTTGTGACCCATTTTTAAATTGGGTTATTTAGTTGTTTGTGTCTATATTTTTGAATTCTTTGTGTATTGTGGATATTAGCTTTCTGTTGGATATAAGGTATTTGATCTTTTCCCAATCTGTAGGATCCCATTTTATCCTACTGACTGTGTCCTTTGCCTTAGAGAAGCTTTCCAGTTTCATGAGGTTCCATTTGTCAAATGTTGATGTTAGAGCTGGAACTACTGATATCCTGTTCAGGAAATTGTCTCCTGAACCAATTTGTCCAAGGCTATTCCCCACTTTCTCTTCTATTAGACTTTGTAATCTATTTGCATTCATCTACATGCAGACATCCAGTTAGACCTGCACCATTTGTATGGTTTTGACTTCTTTGTCAAAATTCATGTGTCTATAGGTATGTGGGTTTATTTTGATTCTATTCCATTAATCAATCTGTCTGTTTCTAGACCAATACCATGTGGTTTTTATTACCATTGCTCAGAAGATCATCTTGAAATCAGGAATGGTGGTACCTCCAGAAGATTTTTTTTATTATACAGGATTGTTTTAGCTATTCTGGGCTTTTGTTTCACCATATGAAGTTGAGACTTGGTCTTTCAAAGTCTGTAAAGAATTGTGCTGGAGTTTTGATGGGAATTGCATTGAATCTGAAAGATGCTTTTGGTAAGATGGATATTGTCACTGTATTCATTCTATTGATCCATGAGCATGAGAGATCTTTCTATCTTCTGATATCTTCCTCAATTTCTTTCTTCAGAGTCTTGAAGTTTGTGTGATATAGGTCTTTCACTTGCTTGGTTAGAATTACATCAAGGTATTTTATATTATTTGTCACTACTATAAAGGGTATTGTTTCCCTAGTTTCTTTCTCAGCATATTTATCCTATGAATAAAGGAGGACTACTGATTGTTTTTAGTTAATTTTATATCCAGCCACTTTGCTGAAGGAGTTTATCAGCTGTAGGGGTTCTCTGGTAGAATTTTTTGGTTGCTTATATGTGCTATCCTATTATCTGCAAATATCAAAACTTTGAATTCTTCCTCTTAAAATTGTATCTCCTGATTTTCTTAAGTTGTCTTATTGCTCTAGATAGAACTTCAAGTACCATGTTTAATAGACAGGGAGAAAGTGGGCAGCCTTGTGTTGGTCCTGATTTTAGAGAAATTACTTTAAGCTTCTCTACATTTAATTTGATGTCAGCTATTAGCTTACTGTGTATTGCTTTTATTATGTTTAGGTATGTGCTTTATACCCCTGATCTCTCCAAGACTTGTAACATGAAAAAGTGTTGGATTTTGTCAAAGGCTTTTTCAGCATCTAAAGATATGATCATATGATTTTTTTTTAGTTTGTTTATATGGTGGGTCTTATTGGTAGATTTTCATATATTAAACCATCTCTGCATCCCGGGGATGAAGCCTACTTGATCATGGTGGATGATATTTTGAATGTGTTCTTGGATTCTGATTGCAAATATTTTATTGAGTATTTTTGCATCAATGTTCATAAGGGTAATTGTTAAGTTCTTTTTGCTTGTTGGATTTTTGTGTGGTTTAAGTTTTAGGGTCACTGTTGTCATACAGAATGAGTTTGGTAATGTTTCTTCTGTTTCTATTTTGTGGAATAGTTTGAGGAATACTGGCATTCACTCTTTTTGAAAGTTTGATAGAATTTTGCACTAAAACCATATGTCCCCGGGCTTTTCTCTTTGATTGGAAAACATTTAATGACTACTTTTTATTTCCTTAGGGTTTATAGGACTTATTTAAATAACTTACTGAATCTTGATTTAAGTTTAAGAAGTGGTATCTATCTAGAACTTCGTCCACTTTATTTAGATTTTCCAATTTTGTGAGTACAGGCTCTTGAAGTTAGACCTAATGATTCTTTAAATTTCCTCAATGTCTGTTGTTATGTCCCCATTTTTATTTCTGACTTTTTTTATTAATTAGGATACTGTGTTTCTGCCATTTAGTTACTTTGGCTAAGAGTTTGTGTATCTTGTTGGGTTTCTCAAAGAACCAGTTATTGATTTAATTGATTCTTTGCATTTTTCTCTTTATTTCTAATTTATTGACTTCAGCCAAGAGTTTGATTATTTCCCACTGTCAACTCCTTTAGGGTATGTTTGCTCTTTTTATTTTCTAGAAATTTGAGGTGCAAATTTAAACTGCTAGCATGAGTATGCTCTAATTTCTTCATGAATGCACTTAGTATTATAAGCATTCCTCTTAGTACTGCTTTCATTGTGTCCCAAAAGTTTGAGTATGTTGTGCCTTAATTTCAATTATATTTTAGAAAATTTTTAATTTTTTTTTATTATTTCCCTGACCCAGTGATCATTGAGTAGGGAGTTATTCAGTTTCCATGAGTTTGTTGAATTTCTGCTGTTTCTGTTGTTGTTGAAGGCCAGCTTTAATCCATGGTGGTCTGATAGGATACAAGGAGTTATTTCAGTGTTCTTGCACCTGTTGAGGGCTGTCTTTGTGACTAACTATACGGTCAATTTTTTTGCCTTCATTTTTTTTTATTGGATATTTCCACGTGTATGTGTTCTTTCCATTGTTTTGTTATTATTGAAGACTAGCTTTAGTCGATGGTGATCTGACAGGATGCAATCTTTTTGTATCTGTTGAGGCCTGTTTTGTGACCAATTATATGGTCTATTTTGGAGAAGGTACCATGAAGTGCTGAGAAAAAGGTATATTCTTTTGTTTTAGGATGAAATGTTCTATACATATCTGTTAAATACATGTGGTTCATAACTTCTGTTAATTTCACTGTGTCTCTGTTTAGTTTCTGTTTCTATGATCTGTCCATTACTGTGAGTGGGGTGCTGAAATCTCGCACTATTATTGTGTGAGGTGCAATGTGTGCTTTGAGCTTTAGTAAAGTTTCTTTTATGAATGTGGGTGCCCTTGCATTTGGAGCATAGATGTTCAGAATTGAGGGTTCATCTTGGTAGATTTTTCCTTTGGTGAATATGAAGTGTGCTTCCTTATCTTTTTTGATAACTTTTGGTTGAAAGTCGATTTTATTTGATATTAGAATGGCTACTCCAGCTTGTTTCTTGGAAACATTTTCTTGGAAAATTGTTTTCCAGCCTTTTACTCTGAGGTAGTGTTTGTCTTTGTTACTGAGGTGGGCTTCCTGTATGCAGCAAAATTCTGGGTCCTGTTTATGTAGACAGTATGTTAGGCTACATCTTTTTATTGGGGAATTGAGACCATTGATATTAAGAGATATTAAAGAAAATGATTGCTACTTACTGCTATTTTTGTTATTAGAAGTGGAATTATGTTTGTGTAGCTATCTTCTTTTGGGTTTGCTGGAAGATTACTTTCTTTCTTTTTCTAGGTTGTAGTTTCCCTCCTTTTGTTGGAGTATTCCCTCTATTATCCTTTGATATTGTGTGTAATATTGTGTAAACTTAGCTTTGTCATGGAATATCTTGGTTTCTCCATCTATAGTGATTGAGAGTTTTGCTGAGCATAGTAGCCTGGGCTGGTATTTGTGTTCTCTTAGGGTCTGTATGGTATCAGTCCAGGATCTTCTGGCTTTTATAGTCTCTGGTGAGAAGTCTGGTGTAGTTTTGATAGGTCTGCCTTTATATGTTACTTGACCTTTTCCCCTTACTGCTTTCAATATTTTTTCTTTGTTTTGTGCATTTTACATTTTGATCATTATATGACTGGAGGAGTTTCTTTTCTGGTCTAGTCTATTTGGTGTTCTGTAGGCTTCTTGCATGTTCATGGGCATTTCTTTCTTTAGGTTAGGAAAGTTTTCCTCCATAATTTTGTTGAAGATATTTATTGGCCTTTTTAATTTTTTTATTTTTTAAATCAAATCATAATTTTCACTTATTCATACAGGAGTTATAAACACAAGAAGGCAGAACGTGAGGAAGGGGATGACACCGGAGTGTGGGTGTTCATGGGGAGTACAGATATCTTTCAGAACATGGTATCGGCTGGGTGAAGGTTCAGGGGACAGGTCACTATGACTCTGTCTATGATTCACTTGTCCTTATCTAAGTTGGTACTGTCTGCCAAGGCTACCTATTTACAAGGTCTATGACTACTCAGGCTGGTAAATTTCCACAAAAGCTGCCTGTTTACAAAAGCATATAGCCATCTGTTCCAATGTTTTTTCACAGAGACTCAAGACATGGTGTTAGTATACATGTATGACAGGTCTATTGCTGATTTTAGGCCTATGGCTGATTTTAGGCCTTCAGTGTATAAGCAGGGCTGCCCCTGACATCTCCTCCCTTCTCTAAATGTAGAAGAGCTGTGGAGATTCTAATCTTGCAAAGGAGGGGATAGAGGCCTGACCTCCAGTAATTGAAGGGGACCTTGTAATGGCTCCGGTCCCACTGCTGTTGTCAAGTGAAGTATGAGGGCCATACCCATCCTGATGTCTTTTTCCTGGAGAGGGGATATTTTTGACATCAACCCCTATGCAGTCAGGCTTGTTCCTTAGGGAACCAAGAGAGATATTTTTAACTATTATTTATATTCCCTTGCAGTGCTTAGCCTCGCAGCCTAAGCAAGAATTCAGATCGCCATTTACTGGCCCTTTAATTTGGGAATCTTCACTCTCTTTTATACCTATTATCCTTAGGTTTGGTCTCCTCATTGTGTTCTGGATTTCCTGGATGTTTTGGATTAGGAGCATTTTGCATTTTGCATTTTCTTTGACAATTGTGCCAATGTTTTCCTTGATATCTTCTGCACATGTGATTCTCTCTTCTATCTCTTGTATTCTGTTGGTGATGCTTGCATCTATGACTCCTGATCTCTTTCCTAGGTTTTTTATCTCCAGGGTAGTCTCCTTTGGGATTTTTTAATTGTTTCTACTTCTATTTTTAGACCCTGGATGGTTTTGTTTCCTTCACCTGTTTGGTTGTGTTTTCTTGCAATTCTTTAAAGGATTTTTGTGTTTCCTCTTTAAGGGCATCTACCTGTTTACCTGTGTTCTCCTGTATTCCTTTAAGGGAGTTATTTATGTTCTTCTTAATGTCTTCTATCATCATTATCATGCGAAGTGATTTTAATTCTAAATCCTGCTATTCTGGTGTGATGGTGTTTCCAGGACTTGCTATGGTGGGAGAACTAGGTTCTGATGATGACAGGTAACTTTGGATTCTGTTGCTCACGTTCTGATGCTTGCCTTTTGACATCTGCTTATCTTTAGTGCTACCTGTACTCACTGTCTCTGACTGGAGCTTGTCTTTCCAGTTATCTTACTTGTGTCAGAACTCCTCAGAGTCCAGATATCTCTGTAATCCTGTGATCCTGAGCTCCTGGTTGGAAGAGCTCCTGGGACTCAGGCTGTCTCTGGGATCCTGAAATTCTGCTGCTCTGAGTGCAGTGGTTCCTCTAGGTTGGCTCAGGATATGGTGTCTTCACATGATCAGGCCAGCTAAGTGTCTGACCCAGCTAAAAATACCAAGCGAGGGGTAGAAGGGGAGTAGCATTCCGGAGGCAGGTTTGGGTGGGTGATGGATCCTGAGTGCCCCAGGCTCCCAGTTGCAGCTCTGAGGCATAGGGTTGTGGGAGAGGGTTCGTATCCACTGCTCTGAGTGCAGTGGTTCCTCTAAGATGGCTCAGGATATGATGTCTTCACAGGAGTAGACCAGCTAGGTGTCTGCCCCAGCCAAAAGGACCAAGCAACCATATGGTCAGTTTTGGAGAAGAGTCAGTGAGGTGCAGAGAAGAAAGTATTTTCTTTCATGTTTGGGTAAAATCTTCTGTAGGTATGTGTTAAGTCCATTTGATTCATAAAGTTAATTAGTTTCATTATTTTTCTGTTTTGTTTCTGTCTTGATGACCTGTATTTTTGTTGAAAGTAGGATATTGAAGTCTCTCACTATTAATTTGCATGAATTGATACGTGGTTTAATTGAGTTCCCTTGTGTTTGGGGGGGCATATATGTTCAGAACTGAGATGTCATCTTGGTGGATATGAAGTATATCCTCTGATTAATTTTGATTTAAAGTCTATTTTATTAGATATTAGAATGGTACTTCAACTTGATTCTTGAGTTTATTTGCTTGGAAAACTTTTTTCTAGAACTTTACTCAAATGATGGATCCTGTTTTTTAATCCATTCTATTAGCCTGTATTTTTTAATTGGGGAATTGAGTCCACTGATACTGAGAGCTATTAATGAGCAATCACTGTTAATCCATGTTATTTTAATGTTGTTGTGCATGTATGCATGCATGTGTGGAGATATGCGTGCATGCGTGCATGTGTGTGTGTATGTGTATGCATGTGTATGTATTTGTGTGTGCTTTTCTTATTTTGTTTTCACTGGTGTGGAGTTATTGATTTTCTGTTTTCTTGTGTGTGTGTGTGTAGTTAACCTCCTTGTTTTGGAGTTTTCCTTAAAGCATTTTCTGTAGGGCTGATGGATTTATGGATAGATATTGTATAAATTTGGTTTTGTCTTACCTTTTTTCTCCATCTATGCTGATTGAGAGTTTTTCTGGGTATAGCAGTCTAGTTTGGAATCTGTGGTTTTTTTTAGAGGCTGTGAGACATCTGTCTAGACCCTTCTAGCTTTTAGAGTCTTTGTTGAGAAGGCAAGAGTAATTCTGATAGGTCTGCCTTTGTATGCTACTTGGCCTTTTTCCCTTGAAGCTTTTAATATTTTTCTTTGTTCTATAGATTTTCTCTTTTGATTATTATGTGGCTGGAGGATTTTCTTTTGTGGGCCAATCTAATCATTGTTCTATAAGCTACTTGTGTGTTTATAGGCATCTTTCTTTAGGTTGGGAAATTTTATTCTATTATTATGTTGAAAATATTTTCTGATCCTTGGAGCCAGGACAAGATTCTTATCTCTTCATCTACTTCTATTCTTATTATTCTTAGATTAGGTCTTTTTCATAGTATCCAAGATTTCCTGGATTTGGGGGTGGATGGGTGGGTGAGGAACATTTTAGATTTAATACTTTCTTTGACTGATATAACAATTTCTTTTATTGTGTCTTCTACTTCTGAGATTATCTTCCATCTCTTGTATTCTGTTGGTGTTGCTTGCATCTGTTGCTCCTGTTCTCTTTTCTAAGTGTTCCATCGCCAGAATTACCTTAGATTGTGTTTCCTTTATAGTTTCTATTTCCATTCTCAGGTCTTGAACAGTTTTATTCATTTCTTTTGCCTGTTTATATATATAAAGGATTTATCTGTCTCTTCTTTTTTTGTGACAGCTGTACATTTTTTTATTGGATGCTTTATTTACATTTCATATGTTATTCCCTTACCCCATCCCTCACCCACCAGGAACCCCCTATCCCCTCATCCTTCCTCCTGCTTCTCTGTGGATATACCCCTACCTACCCCCTCCCACCTTCCCACCCTCAAATTCCCACCCCCTGGGGCGTCCAGCCTTCATGAGACCAAGGATCTCTTCTCCTACCTATGCCCAGCAGGGCCCTCCACCCTTACATATACAGCTGAAGCCCTGGATCCCTCCCTAAGTGCTCCCAGGCTGGTGGTTTAGACTCTGGGAGCTCTGGTTGGTTGGTATTGTTGCTCTCCTCATGGGGCCACAAACCCTTTCAGCTCCAATAGTCTTCACTCTAACTCCTCCATTGTGAACCCCATGATCAGTTCAATGGTTAGCTGTGAGCATCTGCCTCTGAATATGTCAGACTCTTGTAGACCTCTAAGGAGACAGCTATATCAGGCTCTTATCACCATGCACTTCCTGACTTCCACATCAGCATCTACCTTTGGTGACTGCACGTGGGATGGATACTACGGTGGAATGGTCTCCAGATGGCCCCTCCTTCAGTTTCTGTCCCTCACTTTGTCTCCATATTTGCTCTACCTGTTTGTATTTTCCTGTATTTCTTTAAGGAATTTTAAAATTTCCCCTTTAAAGGCTTCTATCATGTTTATAATGTTGGATTTAAAGTCTTTTTGCTGCTGCTGCTGCTGCTGCTGTTGTCGTTATTGGGTTGTACTGTTACATACAGGGCTTGCTGTAGTGAGATAGCTTTGCTCTGCAGTTGCCATGTTGCCCTAGTTCTTGTTGTTTGTGTTCTTATGAGAGCCTTTTAGCCATCTGGTTGTCCCTGGATGTTACTGGTATAGCAGGTATCAGGTTGGCAGACCTAATCTGGGTGTTCCCCATATAGCAGACCTACTGAGGTCAGCCTTGGTCTGGTTTTTCTTGCTGTACAGACCTGGATGTTTCTTGTTCAACTAGCCTTGTTTTTCTTTGTGGGCCTGGATATTTCATGTTTAGCAAGTCTGATGGAGGCCAATCCAGCAGAGGCCAAACAATAGAGTTCTGGGGAGACCCCACAGCTGGCTGAGAGCAGCTGGGCATAACTTTGTATTATCTTTTTCTTTCTCTGTCTTGCCTATTGCATTTTAACTGCCTAAATCAATGCCTATTGAAGATGAAGATTCTAGTATTCAAAACACCTGAAATTCCCTCTCCTAAACTTGACCACTTAGTGGCTGGTTTCAGAGCACCTTTCAGATTTCCTACCATCAGAAAATGTAGGAATTTCATTGGCAACTCTATTATATTCCTTTGCATAGACTAATGGCTTCCAGTCCTGCTGCCTCTGTTCTAGTATCACTGACTAACACTTGCACAGCATTTCTGCTCATGTAGGTTCTAGCATGACTCTCATACACCTGTAAATATCTACCCATTTCTCTTTTAATGATGACTAATTACTACATTTTTCTATTTGTCTATAGACATGCTGCCACTCTTCCTCCCAGATCTCACCTCACCAAGGTCATCATTACAAAGTGGTTGGATACCCATACTCTGAACAATTTAAGAGTGAAGTACTATCCTCCTGAGGTACAGTTTGGAGAACATTTATCATAAGTCCACTAACTTTGGCTCAACTCTTGGGTCAGAACTTGAAGTCTGATTGTGAGTAGGTTGTCAATGTCAACCAGAAAATGCTGGAGACTAGAGAGTTGTAAATTTAAGATATATTTTTATACTTTGGAATATTTGTATATAAACAGTGAGATATTTTGGGCATTAACTCTGTCTAAACTTGAAACTCATTTGTGTTTCAAATAGTGTGTAAAGATAATTTTATGAAATATTTATAGTACACCTATATTTCAGCTGTGGCCAAGGACAGATGAAGAATTTCCTACTTGTCAACAATAGGATGAAATTCAAAGAGCTTAGAATTTGAAGTAATTCTGAGTTGGGATTTTAGGATAGTGATACTCCATGAATGCCAGCTTTCCTGTCCCTTATTTATGTCCTAGCATTGGGGAATTCGTTCACCCCTGTCTCATGCTTCATTCTGTGTTAACCCTGGGCTCCAGCAGACCTTAGATAAAACAATTTTCATCTATACCTCCTTTGAAAAGCCCCTATGGTTACAGCATTAGTTAAGAACTCTGGTCACTATGGCTGAATGCTTTGCAGAGTGATGCTTTCACTTTTTCTACATTTTCTACACATTAATCTTGAGGAACTATTGCTTTCATTTTGGGAGCAAGGAAAAGTCTTTCTTTGTGGCTGTTATTGAGAAAAACAAAATAAGCACTCTTACTGTCCTTCCTTATAGCTAGCTGACTTAAATCTATAATACCAGTGGTTACAAAGTTGGGAAGTATGTGAGCTTCCCAGTACCTTCAGGGCACATAACACTCCTGCCACATGGGTTACAACAGAAACATTTCAGGAACCTCAATGTTGTGGATTTTGTTTATTGCTTGTATTATGTTAATTGGATTCCCAAAATTACAGGAGAATGTCTGCATGTAGGATGCTGAGGGTCCCTGCCTACAGTTAGTAAAGAAAGTTGCCAGTGACCAATGGCTGGGCAGGGAGACAAAGGCAGGACTTTTGAGATTCTTAGGCAAGAAACACAAGAGAGAGAGAGAGAGAGAGAGAGAGAGAGAGAGAGAGAGAGAGAGAGAGAGAGGAGGCATACAGAGACACAGAGACAGACAGAGACACAGAGACAGAGACAAAGACACAGAGAGAAAAGGCACCACACTGGGAAGGAAGAAGGTTCAGGCCTGAGAAGTGTAGGATAGAAAGATAGAGACGGCCAACATGTAAGAGTTTAGAATCATGGTCCAGATGGTCTACAGGCCTGGGTCTGGAGTGGCCAAGATGGAATATAAGTTTTAGTAAGTAATAATTCAGGAATGCTGAAGGGAGGAGTGTGTTAGCTGTCGGGAGATTTGGAAGTGTCCAGTCATTGAGTTAAGGCATATTAAACATATGACTTTCTGCCGGGGGGG
>NW_021604564.1:17854785-17890811 GCF_004785775.1 Grammomys surdaster | reverse complement strand
CTCTCTCTCTCTCTCTCTCTCTCTCTCTGGCTTTCATTTGAGAATCCAGAACATTGGGTAGAGTAGCAAGGAATGTGTGCTGCTGCAGCCAACGGGAATAGAGTGGATTGGTAAACTACCACTATACCTCAAGGTCACTTTGGCTGAAAAGCCTGCCTCTTTCTACGGGCTGTTAGATGTCCAGTAGGAAAGTGAAGTGGATGAAAATTCTTGTCTTCATCTTCATAACATGCCTATCTCCTTAGCTGCTTTGGCCTTTAGTATAAATTCTACTCAGCTCTACACAAAGACATTGATCATTTGGGAAGTGTTTTATTCCATTAGAATAATGCATCAGAGAAATATGCTACTCCAAATAATAAAACACAGGATTAGCTTGACTCACATATGCCTAGTCTCTCTTTTGCTTCCCATCTTTAAGATTAAAAACATGGAGCCATCATGACTAGAAACCCTGAGTCATGAAACAAATGTAAGGTGATGGCAGCAAGCTCCACAATTTGTCTCAGGAAAGATTGGACTATTCCTCTCCTTTATTGGCCTGTCTCTTTTTCCTATTTCCTGTCTGGTGTCTATAACATTAAGCCCTGAAGTGGAGTCACTGACATCTTAACAAGGTTCCCTGTCCCTATTCCTTGGCCATTGAGCAGTGCCTTCCTTTATCTCTAACACTTGTCTGTCAGACATTGATTTGTCTAGGCATGGACCTATGACCTATGTCTGCTAACAGTGTTACTTTCTTCTCATAAACCTCAAATAGTTCCTGTTTTCTTATACATTAACACATACTCAAGATTCAAGTTCCTTTTTCACTTATTGACTGCTTTCCCTTCCTTGGTGTGTTATCATTTCTAAACTTAAATACTTAGAAAGTCTGAGTCCTTTGTCTGCTAGTCAAAACCCATTTTTTTGAGGCAGGCAACTACCTTTAAGCTTCCTTGTCTGTTGACACTCAGCAGCAGTTACCTGGCATTGGAATTTAGTGCATAAATTCTTTTCCAGTCCGGACAATCTTCACCCAATCATCTATTTACTTTTGCTAAGCTAGAGTTTTGACTCCAGAGCCTCTCATAAATGCTTGATAAGCAGTCCTCGATGGATTGACATCTTCATCCCAGTTCCTTTCTTTCTAGGGCATATCCTTTTTCTTCTTAAAACTCTACAGACAAATGCTTGAGAGAGTGTTTGCTGCTCTTCCAGAGGATCCAAAGAGAGTTCAGTTTCCAGCACACATATGGATGGTCCAGTTCCAGGGTATTCAATGGCCTCTTCAGGCCTCCATGAGGACCTTCCCGTACTCATACATGTACATTAACATAGACACATAAATAAAAATAAAATATAATTATTTAAAAAACCCCACAGCAATGAACTCAAGGTTATGGTGGGGTAGGTTTGATCAGGATGAGTTTTTTTCCTTTGTGTGTAATCTGACTTTTTTGTCTTCAACTTTGATATTTTAAGTGTCATTGACTTAGATATATTTTTAGTTAGCTTATACCAATTATGCTTTTATTAAGTTTTAGAATAAGTTGGGTTTTTTCCTTTTTTTTCCTTTTTAAGAATAAGAAAGGTTGGAGGGTAAGAATTCTGGCTCTGCAGGCATTTGGACCTTAGTTCAGATCCATAATATTCAGATAAAAGGAGTATAGATGAGAACAAAGCAGGAGCTGCTGCCCAGCCACCAGCCATCTCCAGGTTCCGTGAGATACCCAGTCTCAAGGGAATAAGGTAGAGAGTGATAGAGGATACCCACATCTTCCTCTGTTCCTTGAACATGTAGTCATGAACCAGCATACTCACAAATACCATGTAACACACATGCAATAACATATGAGTGAATGGTCTTACATGTAAGGTAAATATGACCTGAAAAGTCTCCATTACTCTTCACATCAGCCTAGGACCAGGATTTTGTATCTTGAATATGAATTACTCCACTGATAAATTTACAGTTGAATGTGCTGCTGGGATGTGAAGCCTAGTTGGAGGAAGTAGTTCACTGTGGATGTGGCTTTGGAGGGTATATCTTGTTCTAGACTCTTTCTCGTCTTCCACTTCCTGGTAACCATGAATCAGCAGCTTTGTTCTGTCTTGGTGGGACCTGTCACCTCAGACCTAGTGGATTAGTCACTTTTCTATTATAGCCTATTTGTGGTTCCTCTTCCTCTCATGTCTCCTACTCCATTTATCTTTCTACCTCTCCTTGAATTTAGCAATTTTTCTTTCACCAGAATTAGTGATTATCTGACTGGCTCAGAAAATGTTTTATAGACCTTCAGGAATTGTCACTTTTCCTAAAACATGCTCTTCAGTCACCATGGAGGGTTTCAGTTTTTCAGTGCTGATTCTGCCCTTTCTGTTCTATTTCCCTTTTCTATAATTGGTAGTAACTACAAGTTGATTTCCTGGTTTGTTGACTTTCCTTTGAAAGGGGACATTTCTTGAATATACTCTTAACACTGTTTTGTTTTTGTTTTATTTGAGTTGGGCAGTTTCTAATCTGTTGTTCATGATCTTTGTTCATAACGATGAATTCCCTCCTCCACTATCTCTACAGGTTTTTGCTGGCCACCAGCATCAGAGGAAAGTTCTAGATCTCAGGTATGGCTCCAATATCAGTGCTGTGACTAAAGCTTTTTTGGAGTAAAACTTCGTGTCATGGGACATTATGTTTCTTACAAGATGCTTTTGTCTTCTATCTTGAATATACCTCATTTTCTCAGTGAAAACATATATCCCAATGCCATTCTCTGCAAATACCCAAGGCCTTTTGTGAGTCTGTTGTGAAGAGGAAGCCTCCATATGAAGCATCTATCAGAATGTCTTCTCAGTTTTGACTGTGTGGGTCACCTTCACCTTCATTTTACAAAGTTATTGCACATTATGAGCACACCACTGTAAGTTTCTGTGTAGACTCAGCACAGGAAAAGTCAATTCATTATTAATATTGCCACTAATTCTTGAAGTAATTCACTTACTTGCTTCATTTATGGAGTACTGCCATCTGTTACAGTAAATAAAAGGTACATTTGTTTCTATACTTGTAATACTGCTAATACTGTAATTCTAACTTCTTAAGAAACCAAATTTGTTGATTAAATATTGTCAGAACAAAAAGCCCAATGTTAGTTACTTTAAAGATAAAATCATTAATTGGGAATATGTTTTTCACTTCACATTTAGATGGATAATCCAAAAAGAATCTTACCAGCAGTATTGATTATAAAGCTACTTGAACATCATTTTCCTCCTAACTTACCCTGCAGGATTATCAGGATGTAGTTCAAAGTTCACACTGAACACAGGCCACAGAGAGTGTACTGCTTTCTTTTAACGGGTCCTGTAGACTCTTTGGCCACAAATCAAACCTAGCAAGATGGCTTGTATATAGCAGAAGTGTATAACTTATTACTAATAGTATAAATTATTAAATGAGTTAAATGCTCAGAACATTGAAAGGTCTCACTTGACTACAAGTTCCTGATGTTATGACTCTTTTTGACTTTGTCCTTGGGTCAGTTTTAACTTTAACTGGGTTTCTTCATGGTAATAAAGTCACAGTCATGAGCCTTTGCTTCAGCCTTTGAAACAACTGTATTACTTATAGAAATACAAGAAAAATGTTGAGGGTTACTCACTTGTGTCGCATGCCTATTCTTCGAAATGTATCATGGCCATAGAAATGGATAGTACAATTGCCTAGTTTGAGTCATATGGGTTGAAATAGTAAAAAAGCATCCTGAGTGCTATCTGCTTCCCTAAAGAAGTGCATATCCAGGGCTGCCAGGACAGAAACCATTTATTCAATATATAACAGGATCTGTAAACCCAAGAGAGCCACATGGGAAGTTTCAAATAAAGTTCTTAAACTCTGAAAGCTTGTTGTCATTATTCTAAAGTCAGGTTGTGCTCTTGATGGGATTTCTCACCTACATTTCCATAGCTGAGAAAGAGCACAGTCTATCATAACTGTTCTGTAAATTCCTGGAGCTTTCCTTGGTCCAGATTTAACATTGACACTAATCAGGGAACTTAGGCACAAGCTCTTCAAAACCAACTGGTCAGTAAGCTAGTGGAAGAACAAACAGATTATGCTTTTAGATCAATGGTTCTCAATGTTCCTAATGCTACAACCCTTCAATACATGTAGTTGCTCATGGTTTGGTGACACTTAACCATAAAATTATTTTGTTGCTACTTTATAATTATAATTTTGATACTTTTATGAATTGTTATGTAAATATCAGATAACAGATATGTGACCCCAAATGGTTCATGACACATAGGTTGATTCTCTTCCTTTTTCTCCCCTTCTCTATTTAAAGTTAGATCATCAGGAAGCACTACAGCCTTATATAACTCTTATATAACAGTCTAGAGAAATGACTTCATGCAATGAAGAGTTGGAGCTGTTCTAAGTAGAAGATCACTTGGCCGGCCTAATTATATATTAATTTACCCAGCATTCCTCTTTTACAGGCACGTGCCACAAAATCTTTAATATTGGTGCCAGCGACAATTTATCTTTGAAAAATGACTAGCACCGTTTCTTTTACTGAAAGTAAAATCAATGAAGAGCACTTCCAATGCTTTCATAGAGTTCACTGATTTTTCTTTTTTCTTAGGTTAGCAGGCAGAAGCAGGGTATCTAGACACTCCCCTCCAGTCAGGTGCCATGGCAGCACGAGGAACTCTCCTACACTACAACATTTTGGTTTCTGATTGTAGATTAGCAAGTTTTTTTCAAAGACTTTGGTGAAAATACTAATAGACTCTTAGTTACATAAATGACAAAGTGTGTAGCCTTATCAAGGAAAGCAATTAATACTTTAAAGTTACTTCAGGAGCTTACTGACAGATCCTGAAGTTCCATCAGCCTTCCCTCCATGTTGTGCTTCTGATCTATACAGTCAGCAAAGCTCAGATGTGTTAATGGCCTCTATCCAGGGAATTGGATTTCAGCCTCACAAATCTGGGAGGCACACAAGTTGATGAGGAGGCTCTGATGCTAGTAAAAACCCATGTTGCTGCCCAGCGAAGTGTTAGGGTTCTTATATGCTTGGCTTTTAGATGCTGAGGAAAGGTCAATGAAGCAGTGTGCCTTCATGCTCTTTGATTGCACATGCTTAGTGTTTTCCTCTGGCAACTTGTTTTTCTTTCCTACAAAGAACAATGCAGACACAGTCTCCTTCCTCACCATAAGATTCTATAGAGTAGAATCCAATGGGAAAATCCAGAAATACTTTCCACCAACATCTGGAGCAGAAGTGGCTGCAGAAGTCACACAAGTCACAGTTTCTTACTCTACCATTATGGTAATAGGAATTGTTGCTTATAATAATCTGATTTCCAGATTGGAAGAAGTTCAATCATTTTTAAAATATAATTTTCTATTATCCTGTTCCCTTTCTTTTAATTCTCCCCCTAGTGGAAAAGATATATTGACCTCAAGCACCCTGACTAGAGAGTATTAATTTTTAATTATATTATATCGAGCACTCTGCATTACAGCAGCAAGCTGCCACAAAGTACAGCATCTTTCACTGTGTGTTACTGGGTTTGCTGTAAGCCAGTTACATAAACTACATAGCTCTCTTTAAGGTCAAATACAATGATCATTTCACCTTTCCCAGAAATAACTTGTGTGGAAAAAAAATCAGCTGAAGAAATGAGGGTGAAAAACAGCATCCTGCTTAGTTTTGTTAGATAATTACATTCCTACTCCTTACCTTATTCATCTTGAAACATCTTATTTGTAAAATTTTAAATTCCTCCCAAATGGCCTTTCCATTTTTAGGTTGTAAATATTAAAAAAGATCCCTTCATCTTATTCTATTTTTACTTTGTCATGTTTGGTTGTTATCTCTTAGAACTCTGTTCTTCTTCTATAATGAGAGAAAGACAGGGAGTAGATCTGGAGGGATGGGGAGGTGGGGAAGAATGGGAAAAGTAGAGGGAGAAGAAACTATAATCAGAATATACTGTATGAGAAAAGATTCTATTTTCAATAAAAGGAGAAAAGAAGTATTGTATTCCATAAAATAAAAACCATACCCCAGCTTAGCCAAAAGGAGAGTTCATGGTACATTAGTCACATTTGTATTAATGTGTTCAAAATGCTTGACCAATATGAAATGAAAAAGAAATATTTATTTTGACTCCTGGTTCATGCTCATGTTCACTTGGTCTTATGCTTGAGCAAGACATCATGGTGGCAGCAGAGCATGGCAGAGGTGGGTTCCTTACTCCATGCAAAGAGAGTAACAGGAAGTGATTAGAGATAGCAAACCCCCAAGGACCCTCCCCCAGTGACCTACTTCCTCAATCCAGACCCCACCTCCAAAACTGGCATCACCAGCTAAGGACCAAGCTTCAAAACATGAGCCTGTTGCTGCATTTCAGACACAAAGCATAACACACACTATGATGGTTTGTACATGCTTGGCCCAGGGAGTGTCACTAACAGGAGTAAGCATGCCACTGTGGGTTTGGGCTTAAGACCCTCATTGTAGCTGCCTGGAAGTCAGTATTCTGCTAGCAGCCTTCAGATGAAGAGGTAGAACTCTCAGCTTCTCGTGAACCATTCCTGCCAGGATGCTTCCATGCTCTTGTCTTGATGATACTGGACTGAACCTGTAAGTAGCCCAAATTAAATGTTGTCTTTTATAAGACTTTCCTTGGTCATGGTGTCTGATCACAGCAGTAAAACTCTAAGACACACACCTTCAAGCCAAGACTCCCAAAGGAGCTGTAACCATTTCCTAACCGTGGCCTTGATGATAAACTTACAGGAGGTCATGCAATAATTTTCAATTCCCTGTTTTGTTTTTATTTCTTTTAAACTATCTTTTTTTTTTCCTATTTAAAAAAATGGAGCCAAGTACAAAGAGCAATGGCTTAAAATCCAAGTAAATTTGTAACGATAAACATTGTTCTTGGGTCATTTTAAAGCAGTGGTCTTGGAAGCCCTGGCTCATGCAAACAAAAAGCCACAAATGTTTAAAAAATTCTTCGTCGTTCTGCAAATTACTATGGTTTGTTTTAAGGGAAGTTCCAGTCCTTTCACAATGGCTTCATGATTAGAAAAGCTCCCATTTAGAGGAAATGTAGCCCACACTGCGAGTGGACCTACTTAGAATATTTATGTTTGCATTCACAAGGAGAAACCTGAGTTATAAAGACCAAACAGTTAATAGGAAAGGAGGCAGGATTTACCATTTTTGTCTTATAAGTTGAACTTCACTTAGTTTCAAAACACGTTGCTTTAGCACATTTTACTTAAACTGTTTTGATTATTTCTCCAGAGCAGATAGAAAAGAGCCAGTGTCCCGCTCTGACCTGCTCCCACTCACAAGCCTTTGGAGCTCATCCATTGCCTCCGTTCTTTGAGTCATTTGGTTGTTGAAAGCTCCCAGATTTATTTTATCTTTTTCTGAAGGCATACCTCGGCCAAAGTGGAGGACTGTCTTTAAGGTACCTTTTGTCCTTTTGCTTTGGCCTCTAGTCTTTGCTATTCTTGATTAGGAAAACTCTGTGGTCTGAAGTCAAGGCCAAGGTTATCTGGTTGCTCAGATCACCAACTTCAATTTATAATTCTGGTAGAGCATAGAGCAAACTTCCCATCATTGTTATCGAAACTCCTGACAGAACCATTGTCAGTGAGGGAAGGTTCATTTTGGCCCATAGTTTTGTAGGAGTCTGAGCATTAGTGTGGGAAAGGCATGAGAGAGGAAGCACATCATGATGAGTTTGTCAGTATGCTGGCTTTCTCTCCTCTGCCTCTTTATTCTGTCTGGGCCCTCAGCCGATGGCATGATACTACCTATATCCAAAATGATTTTCCTCTCTGATAATCTGCTTTGAAAATATCTTCTCAGATATGAATCCTCTCCAGTACAGTTGATGCCGAACCCATCAATCCTGTCAACAAGGACTTTTCATTATCCTAAGAATGCCAGTGTTAAAGCTACTGCTCGCGGAGTTGAGACATGAGGGTACCACCCTTTCTTGCTTTGTCTTCACCCTCACTGTGACACAGCTGACATGACTCTTCCGTTGTATTGGATACTTCCCTTCCATTTCCAAGACAAGAATGGCAGAGTATGCTGTAATTATTTTCTAGATTTCTGGAGCTATTTCTCTCTCGGTCTGTCTGGACTCACGCTTTGTTTTGACCTCTTAAGAAGTCCCTCTAGTCCTTGCCCTTAGCTGCCACTGTACTTTCCTCCACTTTTGAAGAGGACTTCAGATTATATCACTCATGTTTATAGCCTGCAGTGAGTCCTTCTAGGTTGACAACTATTTTCTTTTTATTTTTGAATCAGTCATTTTAACAAATGAAATGTTTCCTGGCTTAGATATTACATTAGCTCTGACATCCCCAACATAGACTTTGTCTATTCATGGAAAAGAATTCATGAATAAACATGCTATATTTTGTGACCTTTTTAAATGTAGGTCAAGTTCTGCTATCAAGTATTTCTGCAGAGTCCAACTCAAGCTTTGCCTATGTGCCAATATACTGACCCATCAAGGAAGCTAAGTGGTGGGGTGAATAATAATAGCTGAAGATTCTAGTCTGCAATCCAAGTTTGGTCACTGAAAAACTCAAGCCCATGATTTCGCTACAATGGTAAGGAAGTAAATAATATGTGTGAAACATTTAGGACACAATCTTGCTTAAACCTTTTTTCTAGGCATGCATAAGAACACACACACACACACACACAACACACACAAACACATACAAACACACACGCACACGCACATGCACACGCACACACACACACACATGATAGATTAGAAAAACCAGTTCATTATGTCAACAGATGTCTGTGGAGAATCAGTGGCTATGAACTATTTCCAGAAAATGTGTTAAGTATGCAAACCAACACAATCTCCTTTAGAATAAACAAGACCATTTTTTTTTTCCTGCAGGATCTCATTCTTGTTCCATTCACAAATACTCCATTTAAATATCTCTTTTGACTTCTACCCAAAGATGAATGTAACTAGACTATGTATGGCCTGACTTCCAATCACACGTTTATCTGCACAGTTATTCCTATTATAATGCAAGAAAACTGGTGCAGGAGTCTCTGAGCAGCGAATCATGGAATTGATGGTTTCAGCAATTCCAGAAGTGCCAACAGTGTCTTCGTAGCACCTCATTGCATCTGGTTTCCTGTTTGTGTGTCAGGGAGCATCCAAGGAATCATGAAGTCTGGCTGGTTCCTCAGAGTTCCCCACAACCAGAGGATAGACTCTAAACTTGTTTTCACTTGAGTTGTTGAGCAGGATTTCCTCCCATAATGACCTACTCTTACTAACACTGCCTATTCTCCAGTCAGTTTTTAACCTGTTAGCTCCACCTGGGATTTTTATGGGCTTTCCTTTTCATAGCAATCCTTTCCTTTTGTTGTCTGAGTTCAATTCTAACAATTTGACATAAACCAGAGTCACTTGGGAAAAGAACCTCTGAAGAATTGACTTATCAGAGTGGCGTCTAGGGAAGTCTGTGGGAACATTTTTTTGATTAATATTTGATATAGAATGGGACACCCTATTGTAGATGGTACCACTCTTAGACAAGAAGTCCTGGACTGTATAAGAAAAGTAACTGGCAAGCCAGAGGGAGCAAGGCAGGAAACAGCATTCCTCCATGGTTCCTGCTTGAGTTCCTGCCTTGAGTTCTAACATTGGCTGCTCTAGATAATAGATTCTAACCCATAAGGTGAAATAAAACCTTTCCTCCCCAAGTTATTTTTATCAGAATTTTATCACAACAGCTGTAGCAACAACAACAGAGCCAAACCAGAACACAAGGCTAAGAAATTCAAAAGCCAGAAATAAACCCCTAACCTTCTGTATTTCTCCTTTTCCCATCCCTGATCCTCATTTTTCTATTCCTCTCCTCCTCTCTGTCCTTTTCCTCCCCTTCCCTTGACTTCAATTCCCTCCTTCTTCTCCTCCTTCTCTTCCCTATTCCTCCCTTTCCTTCTTAAGGTATAGAATGCTTTGCCACTAAACTGGTGGCAAGCTCAAATGTTAAGATACATAAATACATTCGGGGGCAATAACTTAGTCTTAGCCATTTTAGTTTTTACTAGGTAAACTATTCTATTTTATTTTCCTATATTTCACTCTTTCCCCTTTAAGATTATGCATTACCTAAAACAATTTTCCTCCCATCGCCAAGTACATTCTTTGGCAGCTGGCCACGTTAAAGTGAGAATCAGGAATTTAATCTACTAGGCTGTGGAGCATATCATAAAAATGTTCTGGAGTAAATTGATCAGTCATTTAAAATTAACGTGCAAAAACATTCCATTATGGGGTATGTTTTAAAAGACCATAAAAAGGCATAATACAACTCACTCTGCAATCCTCAGATCAGGGCATTGCTGGGTCATGAACTTCGATGTCTTCTTTCACCCAACTGCAAATTACAATATTTCATTTTTACATAGAAATTAAATTAGGACAGCTAGACAAATGTCCCGACTTTCCATTTCCTATTTATATGGGTCTTAATGCTTTTGGTCCAACTCTAAAATGTAGAATTTATCATCTATTATAAGGTCCAGAGAGGTGAGTTAGAAGTTACAAGTACTTACTGCTCTTGCAGAGGACCAGATTTGGTTTCCAGCATCCGTGTGGAAGTCACAACCACCTGTATCTCTTGTTCCAGGGGACCCAATGCCCTCTTTCGTCTGCTATGGACTCCCATGTGGACCTGGTACATATGGAATCACACAAGCTTGCACACATACACACAATCTTTTTAAGCTTATAATTTATTAGCAATTTGGTTCATTCTCCTATTTTAATTTTATATATAAGCATTTCTGCAAATGTATCTCACAGAAATGTTTTAGTATTCCGTTTGTTAGGTAAAGTTGAGTAGTAATAGCAATAATTTTAAAAATATGGTTCAATTATAGTGAGAAATAAGAAACATTGTAAGAAAGACAAGGCTTTGGACTTTTTGTTAATCATTATAATCATGGGTATCCTGTATCATAGTCCAACATCTTCATCAGAACCAAAATGAAATATATGATATCAATTTGGAATTTAAATTTAAATATTCATCTGTGGGGAATAGACCAAATTTCTTTCAATGTGATATCCAAATAGATTTCACCAAAATAACATATGATTTGTGGTCAGTCACACCAGAAGGCAGTGATACTCTTGAACTAGCCTTTTGTGTTTCGGACGATGATTTCATACCATAGTCATTGACTTCTTCTCATAAGTAATTAATATCAAAAGCTTAATACATTTAGCAAATCTGTATTTCAACAGCACCGACTCTTCTCATAATGAATGCAGATAAAACAGGATGGCACCAAAGCCTCTTGCCAGATGACTAAGCTGTAGGACAAGCTCCTAGACATGGAAGCAGTCACACTTATGTTTTCTACACAGGGTAGGTGTGTGTCGTTCTCTGGATATCACCTACTCAGCACCAGGACAACCTGTCAGAAGTCATCGGAAATAGAAAAAACATTAGATGTTATATAATGTATCTTTCTTGATTTATAGGTATATGAGCTAAAAGGCTTACAGTGGTGTCAGAATGAGCCAAGCTACATTGGTCCCCACTCCCTGACTCCTATCTTCCAACACATGAACCCTTTCTTTCCTAATTCCTCTGGGGCTAAGACAGATCTTTCCATAGTTCATATAATCACCCTGTATGTTGAAGGACAAGAAGGAAAGGCAATGAACTCAGTTCACCCTCTGAATATTAATTCAGCCAAAGTATTCCTTATGGTAAGGGTTATAAAAATCCCTCTCTATTCCATACACTTCTAACAGTAGACCAAAAGACAGATTCATTGTACCTCAGACTTTTCCCTACACCCATTGTTACACATTTACTCTGCATAAATAAAATTGCATTATTGCCACTTCTTGTGTTCTTTCTATAAGCAGTGAGCTATGAAAAGTCTGTTATCATTTTTAAAATAAATTATATTCTCAAGCCCCCAGCACAATTCATAGTACAATGTAGCTTTGGTGAATGGATGTCAGGTAATGGCCTTGTTTTACATTTTTGATCTGTGTATATACTAGGTGCTCTTTATATTTTCAGTGGGTAATTACCAATATTCAGACTGTAGACTTTCTTAACTAGGTACAAGGCTATCTTTTAAAGAAGTAAACTATACAGTTCAGAGTAAATATTGCTTGTGTAAAGCTTTGCATGTGCTAGCTTTTTATAGCTATGACACAATGCCTGGGATAGTTTAATGGGGTGACCATTTATTTTAGTTCATGGATTCAGAATCCTCAAGTCAAAAGTAGTTAGTTATATTGCTTTAGGTCTAAATGCAGAGGCAGAGTGTCACTGTGTGGAGCCTATGACAAGGAAAAATGGTTCATTTCATACTGAATAGGAATCAAAGAGAGCAGAAAGGTCTGGAAACAAGTTATGCCTTTCAGAGGCATTCTCCCAGGGCCTATTCTCTGAATCAGTCTGATCTCTAAAAGTAAGCTTAGCTATTAACTAACTCAATGGTTCATCCATTGATATAGTTTTTATCACTTTTATCCAGTCATCTCTTAATTGGCTCACCAGCTAGAGGCTGAGCCTTGAATACAAGAAGATTTTTGGGCATGAGACCTCCTCCAAACCACAGGAATCAAGAACCGGACCATGGCCCCAAAAATGTACAGAGTAAGACTAAAGAGCGATCCCCCTGCTTCTGTCTCTTTAGCATATTCTACCAGTATGTGCCACTACATAGATCCTATAGATGATACTGAATATTGTCATTTACCTCAATTGACATAGTATCAAGCTGCCTTTTAAATATTTATGTTTATAGCTGAAGACAAATGATATTTTTAGCCTTAATCATAGATACATGTCTTTTTTTCTAGTGGGAGTGAATGTAGAAACACTTGGCTGTACTCAGTGCTGAGAACAAATGACAGGTGAGTGCTTAACACTAAAGAAGACAGTTACTTGGTTCCTTCTAAGGATCTAAGGTTCTTTCTAAGACACTGTAAAAAAGAGAACAGAAAGAATATAAGTGTGGGAAGATTGAAAGACAGTAGTGATGTGCCTTCTGGACAAGATCCAATCATTGCAACCACAAACTCAGAGTAGCTGCAGATATCTACACTGAGTTCTGCAGGAGAATAGGCCTATCAGCAGATATGGATGGAGGGGCTACTCCTTGTCCTGCTCAACCTCCCGCCAGCAGGAAAGACGCGGCACACTCAGGATCCTTCTGCAGTATAAGCTTTAATGCATCTTGAGAGGGAGAGCATAAGCTTCACAAACGAGGAGGGACCCCAAGGGCCTAAAACCCTTCCCTTATATAGAGAGCTAAGCTCGCCTGGGACGTGGCAGTCTCTGATGGGCTCCTGTTGCCTCAGGCCACATGACGTGTTCCAACTGTCAGATTAATCAAGGCGGGAAAACCTTCCAGCGCATGCGCACAGACTTGTTAATGGCAATGATGTGATAAGGATAGCTTCCCACAACTCCTCAATGCTGAACTATTCACCGCTGGTCTATTCAGGGAGAGGAGGAGCTGTTTTCACTAGTTGTATAACTACTTACTGATAAGAAAAGATGAGGGGGGTAGAGACAGTAATCAGCATGCATTATATACATGTGTGAACTTGCCAAAGAACAAACCATAAGAATGTGAAACAAAAGACTGGAATGGGACATAGTGCTTGACTGTGCCTGACTATCTCAGAGAACAGAAAGGGCTTGTTTATATGTTTTGATCACCAGTCCCAAGCTCTAGATGCTCTGGGTCAGTAGTGTAATTGACTGAAACATTAGAATTTTAACACAAACTATTTTTGTCATGATTAAAATGAACAGCTAAAGAGGTAAGGCTAAGCTGAAATTTCAAAGAAAGTCAGCAGACTTAAATAGACATGGGAGAGACTTTTCAAGATTTAGACATCTCCCCATCCTCACACGTCTTCCATCAAATTCAAATCTCTCTCTCATCTATCTATCTATCTATCTATCTATCTATCTATCTATCTTCTATCATCTCCATCATCACCTACTATCTCTCTCTCTCTACCTACCTGCCTACCTACATTTCTACCTACCTTTCTACCTACCTACCTGGCTACCTACCTACTTACCTACCTTCCTACCTATCATCTATCTATCTATCTATCTATCTATCTATCATCTATCTATCTATCTAATACAAAGAGATATAAATGATGAGCGTTTCTTATTTTGCTGTGTATGTTGGACTCTACCCAGTCAGGCATGAAGCATCTTCTTTTGACAATTTATTGTAAGAAAGATGTCCAAAGAGTTATATGTACAGCTTTAGTTGCTAACAGGAAGTGGTATGCTCAACTAGATTAAGATATACACTCAAAGCTTATAAGTTGAAGATCTACAATATTTTAGAGATAGATTATTGTGACTATTTTGTTTAAAAGGTTTCTTGATTAATGCCCATGTTGAGAAGGAGGAAGACATGTGTGTATCATACCTGCTACTTGTTCTTTAGTCACATTTTCCTGCTTCATTTGTACATATGCGGTAGGTGTTATTATCTTTATTTTACATATAACAAGGACACATGCTCCACTATGTTCATAGCAGCCTTATTTATAATAGCCAGAAGCTGGAAAGAACCCAGATGTCCTTCCACAGAGGAATGGATACAGAAAATGTGGTACATTTACACAACGGAGTATTACTCAGCTGTTAAAAACAATGAATTCATCAAATTCTTAGGCAAATGGGTGGAACTAGAAAATATCATCCTGAATGTGGGAAATAACTTGCACGGGTGCAGCGAGCTGACATGGCGGAAGCAGCCAGTGGGCGAGGTGGCCTGCGGCCGGCAGCCTGGGGTGGCTCGGGCCCACCAGCAGACTGTGGTGGCTGCAGAGTCCTGGAACAGCAGCAGAGGAGTCCCAGAGGCTTTTCCCGTGGGCAGGTTCCCATGAACACAAGAAAGTCCAAGGTTCAAAAAGCTGAAAGCTTATTGGCAGTGGGCACAGAAGACACGTGGAGTCCTTGGAAGAAGTTTATTGTCCATGCTGTGAAAGTTGGATCTGAATGTGTGTGCGTGCCCCCCAGAACCTGGGGAGAGCTGGCTTATATAGAGGGTGGAAAGGAGGAGGGACCAGGGAGGAAAAACTTAATTATCTAGGCCCCCGGCCTTATTAATATGTAAACCTCTCGAGGCAGAGGCCTGTTAGTCATGCCCTCTACCTGTGTCTTATGTGACTGATGGTACAGGTGAAATGGAGATGAGACCATGTGTCAGGTCCCTGGGTTCTGGGGGCATGGCCAAACACCTGCAGTCTCAGGGTTCCAGGCCCATGTCAACCCAAGATGCCCTGCTACAGTCCGACAAGTGAGGCAACCCAATCACAAAAGAACATACATGGTATGCATTCACTGATAAGTGGATATTAGCTTCAAAACTTGCAATACCCAACATACAACTCACAGACCACGTGAAGCTCATGCAGAAGGAAGACCAAAGTGTGGGTGCTTCGGTCCTTCTTAGAAGGAGTAACAGAGGCAGGTGCTCACAGCTTGCCGTTGAATTGATCATGGGATTCCCAATGGAGGAGTTAGAGAGAAGACTGAAGGAGCTGAAGGGGTTTGTGGCTCCATGGGGAGAGCAACAATACCAACCACCAGAGCTCTCAGAGTCTAAACCACCAGCCTGGGAGCACAAAAGGGAGGGACCCAAGGATCCAGCTGTATATTTAGGGGAGGGTGGCCTTGTTGGGCATAGGTGGAAGAGGAAGTCCTTAGTCCCGTGAATTCATGGGCAGGGAGGTGGGAGTGGGTGGGTGGATGGTGGCACATCCTCATAGAAGCAGGAGGAGGGGAATGGGATAGGGGGTTTCTTGGTGGGGGGTGAGAAATGGGGAAAGGGGATAACATCTGAAATGTAAATAAAATATCCAATAAAAATTAATTTCCAAAAAAAGAAAATGGAGGCTCAGTCAAGTGGACACTTTTGCTGGCTCCTCATATGCAAGTATTTTTTCTTCTGTGACTTTTGCTCTTTCTTATGTCTACCCAGGATGTCCTGTCTCTCCTTATTGATATTATTACATTCCTTTCTCTGTTCAAGTCACTGATCATGTTGCTGGAGAAAGACTTTCTGTGGTTATTCCATACTGTTTTATTTGTCAACTTGACACAACCTAAAATTATTTGTAAAAGTTAACCATGTTTGAGAAATATCAACATAAGACTGACCTCTGTGGAAGCTTGTGGGTATATTTTTGACTGATGACTGATGTCAGAGGGCCCAGCTCACTCTGGGCAATGCTACCTCTGGGCTGGTGGTCCTGGGTGCTATAAAAAATCAGAGAGAGCAAGTCATGAAGAGCAAGCCAGCCAGTAGGCAGCATTCTTCTATAAACCCTGTATCAGTTCCTGTCTCTAGGTTCTTGCCTTGAGTTTCTGTTCTAGTTTCCTTCACTGATGTATTGTGATATGTAGAACCGTAAGGTGAAATAAACCGTTTTCTCCATGAGCTGCTTTAGGACTTTGTGTTTTATCACAGCAATAGAAAATCATTAACTAAGACAAAAAATTCTCAAAATTATGTTTATTTTTTGTGTACAAGTGTTTTGTCAGTTGCCTACAGAGGCCAGAAAAGGACATCTGATCCTTTGGAAGTAAAATTATAGTCAGCTGTTATTTGCCATGTGTGTATCAGAACAGAGTGCTTGTCCTTTGCAAAGACATGTCTATCATGTGAATTACAGTGAACCAGGGAATGAGGCCTCATTAGAGCTGCCTGATGTCTTGATCTTGAGTGTGCCAGCCTCTAGCACTCTTGAAAAATAAAGCACATATGTTTATAAGTGATCAAGTGTATATTTTATTAGAGCAGCATGAGTACACTAAGAAAATCTGTAACATGCAACTGTCTTCAATGCTACTAACAAAAAAAGAGTGCTATGTCTTAATGAACTCTATGAGATGTTAAAATGTGATATGTGTCAATGTTTATGTGTATGTGTGTATGCGTGTCTGTGTGTGTGTGTGCATGTGTATGTGTCATGTGTGTGTGTGTGTGTAGGTGGTGGTTCTTAGAATCAATGTATTTCTGAGTTCTCTCCAGCATATATCTGCAGCATTAACTACCAGCTGCTATGATGTTATATCTTTTCCTTATTATCTTCTCTTGCTACAGTAGAATTTAAAGTTTACATGTAGTACAACAGTTTGGTTTGTTGTATTGTCTAGATTCTTCTCCCTCCTTTCCCCATTAATTCTTCTTTTTCTCCACTCCTCTATCTCCCCCCTTTATTTGGAGCTACAATCCATCTTATTTTCAGTTGTGTGAAGATATAAAGCATATTTCCAGACATGAAATATAGATTAAAAATGAGTAGATTGCCTGTAAGTGTGGCTATAATTCTGATCTGTTGTATAAAAACACCTTTGCAACTCCTTTTTTCTTTTCTTATCCCTTCATCTTTGAGAAGACATTTTTATCTTTAAACGATAGTCATAAATGAAAACTTTCTACAATCCCTTCTGCCCCAGTGAACTTTGATGGGTTTTGATACAAGAAATACTCATTGATTAAAGCCACTGAAACTTGGATGCTTTATTTTTGTTATGCCAGCAAGCTTATGATAATGTCCTGCTCTTTTTGAAGTAGCCATACTTCAGATATGCCTGATTGTAATCTATTAATGATACATAATGATGAGAACTTAACAGGAACAACAGATTTGTGAAAGGGGTGACTCCTTTTAGTTTGTATGTAAAGCATGTTTGTGAGAGGCAGCATCATGTACTTCATCATTTCATGAATTTCTATCTACAAACAAAATGAACAATCATATACACTGCTCAAAGGTCTCTTTCTCATCTCAGCTGTCATCTGGGATGTTACAGAAAGGGACTATAGCTAAAATTGTTTACTTTCCTGTGCATCTTGTCTTTCTGTTGGTTATAAGATACCACTTATGAGACCGTAGATCTATGCTATTAGAGAGAGGACAAAGTAACAGGAATAGGGGACACAACTTAGGTGTCCCCTTTCAGGGTCTATTCTGTCCCTATTACCAGTAAATGAAAAGTACATCAGAACACATTGTAACTTCATCTTTACTGGGCCAAAAGGCAGGCCAAAACTTTCTTCATAGAGAAATTATTTGCAGTGTCCATTGACATCAAGAGACCCAGTCAATTACAATAACTTTGTCAGCTTTCTGCGCGTGCTATACTATATCCAAACAGCCACATTCGACCTTGCTTCTTGTTTAGGACTAGATAGTCAAGATATTACTGTATTTCCATTGCTGGATCACACTATAGAGCATTAACACTCTATTATTGGAAATAGAGCAACTAATAACTTCAAACTCACTCAAATGAGAGAGCCAATTCCAGAAAGCCCCCAAACTATGTTAACATTCTACTTTAGAACCCTTTTGTTTCCAGTATGGGTTCTCTGAAGAAACAGAACATTTGATATGAGTGTGTTCTTGGGGGTGAAAAATAGGAAGGAGATGGGGGCTTGAAGGAATGGGCTCACAGTTATGGTTGTAAAAGTCAGAAAATCCTAGTATATGCTCTTGGTGAGATGGAGACCTAGGGCAACGAAAGGAGGTTCCCAGGGAAAGTCTGTAGTCCTGAAAACCAGAACTACTGTAGCAAGCCTTTGTCTTAAGTCCACTCCTGAAAACAGTGAAGCAGAGTCAAAGTTCCCCTTATGGCTCTTCCTGTTCTACTCAGTCTGAGAACAGATTGGGTGAAAGCCATCACCACCAGGAAGGCAATCTGCTTTTCTCAGCTTACTAATTCAAATGTTAACATCATCCAAAAACACCCTCACAAACACACCCAGAATAATGTTTAACCAGATATTTGGGCATGAAGTCAAGTTGACACATAGAATTAAACCATTACAGTCTGTGTTTGTAGGATCAAATTCCTATTTACAGAATCGTTTCACAAAACCCAATGTGTAATTTGAATTTTCAATCCTTCCTCTCTCAACTAGTTTTATAAGTTTCTGGGTCTTTGATTACTAATAATGTTCATGTATATATATGTGTTTCTGTGTGTATGTGCATGTGTTTGTGTGTATGTAAAAGAAAGACATTCCTCTAATAGCAAGTATAATTTGCTCCAAAATATTGTCTTTGTCCCTAACTTAATTTTATGAAGACTGAGTTGACTGATCATGTAGAAATGTTTGGGAGGCATGTTTATAATTTACCTCTTCCATCTTCATGTAATACCTGGGAAACAGCTACAAGGTAGTCGAGTGTGGAAAGACAGACTTTATTTATGTTTTCTCCTCTTTCATGATTTAACTTATATATTATTTCTATTATTAAATACCAAGTCGAGTCTTAAGGCTGGGTTGAGCCCTTGCCAGTGATTTTTCCAATATCTCATGCTTTCCTGTGTATAAAGTTTGAAAGAGAGACACAGCCAGAAGCAGAGTCCTATGTGTTTATCATAACATGCTCAATGAATGTCCTCTGAACAATGGAATAAACAAGGTTTTAATCGAACCAGAAAGCATCGTGGGAGGCAGGGATAAGTGCATGTCAAGATATCAAGGCTTCCTGATCTACTTCAAAGACATTTCCTTTATTTTTGAGATTGTAATATAATTACATCATTCTGCCTTCCCCTTCCTCCCTCCAAACTCTCCCAGATACCTCTCCTTCCTCTCTTTCAAATGCATTGCCTTTGTTGTCATTGTTTTTCAAAAGACAAAAAAAAAATAATTAATTACAAGCAAGACATTCCAGATTGAACATTTATTTCTAGTCAAATGTTCCTTTCCTTATTTTTCTTCATTATTCCAACCTACTCAGTGTGAGTTTATGGCATAGGCTCCCTTCTAATTTGTAACACACATTGAATAGACATTTGGCACAGCTTTATGGCAATCCATTTTATCTGTGAAAATTGCCGACTTTATCATCCTTGGCTTTTCTTGGTTTTCAATTTAATGCGGTGGGCTTCAGGCCATTATAAAAGTTTTTAGTTTTAAGGTGAAAGTTTGAGCTGATTGCTATTGTAAGATAGAATGTCATTGGTCTGGTGTCATAAAGAGGAGCAAGAATAAAATTAACGATGGCTCCCATTCTCTCCTACACAGGACATCAATGGACTAGCAAACATGGGTGCTCAGATATCAACCACCCCAGTATAGAGAATCTTCAGAGAGATGAAGAGTTGTCCCACCTTTATTTCAACATTGACACAGAATCGCTGAGTCCAGCATGAATAGTTCCACAGCTCAGGAAACTGCATGACTCAGAGGACAGCATGGTGCCTAGCACAGCCCAGCTGTTCAGGGCTTGCTGGGTGACAGTCTTTGAATTTTAAATAAGGAATTAAGAGCAAAAAAAGGAGTGTCACTTCAGGACCAGGACTGGAGCCTGCTCAGGAAGCTGACCATAGCCATAACTTGGGGAAAGAACAGTGCTCAGGAAGAAGAAAAGGGAAGAGAATGAAGAACTGGATAATTCTGAAACACGCCCCACAGCAATGAATGGATATTTTGAATTTATAATCATATTCAGACTACCACACTTAATTTTTCTCAGTTAATTTTCTTGTCTTCTTCTAAAGTCTCAGTTAAACAGCTTTACAGATTATTTAAAAGACTCAGGTAATATCCACTGTAGTATCTGGGTAATATTTATGACCCTTTGGTGCTGGTCAGGGACTGGCTCTGCTTGCTATCTATGTCTCAGAGTCACTGTCCCCCTCCAATATTAGTGATACTTTGAACACTTAAAGCATCATGGCATTGTCTGCAGATGCTGCTAATTCCCAAGGCTGCTGCAGCCCTTCACTGCTCCCTCATGGCTCTACGTTGGCCCTCCAAACTTTAAGAGAGAATATGTATATTTTCCTTCAAAATGGCAATGTTATAACCTATTTCTTAATCCTCATCTTTCTTTCTTATGATTAAAATTTTGCTTGGAGGAAATCATAAGTCAATCATTTCTTCTGCCACAAGGATACGTCGGTTTAACACCTTGCCAGCTGTCCCTCAATATTTTCAGCTGAAAGTTGAAAACCAGGTTCAGCACCATTCCTCCAAATCATTGTTTCTCTCTGAAAGTCCTGAAGAAGCCTTTTATATCTGTTAGTTTGCCTTTTACATTTTCTAAACACAGTACAAATGCAATACAAAGGGTCCAAGGTAAAGGCAAGCCTCAATACAAGTGAGGACTTGTCACAATGCAGACAGACTTACATAAGTGAAATGACACTTTCTGTTTCTAGCTTTCTCCTAAATTGAATTCTCCAAAGAATTCTAATTTAAATAGTTATTTTTGGCCTTGTAACAGTTTGGCATATATTCTGAAAATACAACTCTCAGTTGATCTACAAATCCTCTTTACATTCTGGTACCCTGTGGAAAGTAATGGGTTACTATTTGTTAATGGTTCACATTAAAGGAAACACTGCTTTTTGTCATCAAGACTGAATTGCTGAGTCTCTAACCACCTCTTTGTGGTACACTGCAAAGTGCACTGAAATGGGAAAATTAAGTTACTGAGAGAATTTTGACAAGGCTATCTCCTATCTTTGTAAAGAAACAGATTCAAATGCATGAAAGTACTTGCAGTAAAGTAGAGAACTACAAAAGAGTAAATGGATTCAGTTGAAAAGGAAAAAAAAACATATCTGAAGCTACGGGTACATTGCACATCAGACACCTTCCTGTGTATCTCCTCCACGCCCCCTGGATCCATCAATACACACGCTTATACACTGAACAATTAATTCTTGCATTTTACTCTGGAGACAGATAGGCAAACACCTCACCAATGTTCTGTTAGCTATGCAGTGCCTGACATGCTCACAGCTTTACAGTTGGGAAAGCTAACAATTAGGCTGTAAACTCTAAGGAGTGGGAAAATTAAGAATTGGGCCAAAAATCATAATACATGCCAACATAATTATTAGCTTTGTGTTTGCAAGTTCTTGGCTCTCATCCACAGAACTTCCTCCTATGTTTTTCCTTAAATTCTTGTTGAACTACTTCTAGTTTCTATTTTTTTGACACTAAATGCTTCTCTTATTCTAATTTGCTGACAATATATTTTAATTTAAAATTCAAAATACGCTGCCTTAGAAAAAGTATTCTTATTAGAGAAACTTTTAGGCATTGTTGATAGCATTTACTAGGCAGAAGGCAATCCCTTAGTAAAACTCCTTCAGGACAAACCTGTCCTTCCTTTCACCTACCTCCCCCCTTCCCTATCTATCTGCTGTAGGAATATAAAGCACAACTCACCAGCTCTGGCTGGTGCTCACTCACCTCCTGTCTCCCATAGTTTGTTTGCACACACGCTTCCATTTCCTCATCGTAACCACGGCAGCATACATCTCCACGGTAGCTTCCTGTAAGCTGCTCTCTGCCTTCACAATCCCCACATTGCTGAAAAGTCCTCACCACAAAATCTGTGGTGATCTCTTTTCTAACCCACTTATTGAAACTAGGCCCATATTTCTGACACTTTGCTGAAATTACTTTAATAAAAACAAAGACGTGCACTCTAATAACTGGATCCAATGTGTCATTCTGCTTTCTTTTCCTGTAACAGTGACCACTGTCAGCAATGTTCTCCTTCATTAGAAGTCTGCAGCCTTAGACATGTTTGCAACTCTGTCCTGTTTTCTTTAAGAACAAGTTCTTTCTTCCATTGTTTCTCCTCTCAATAGTACCTTAATATGCACTAGTAACCTTGCACCTACAATTTGCCTAAATGTATCATCCCGATTTTATTTTCTCTCCTGAACTTTATATTTCACTTTTCATAACTTCAGGAGTCTTTAGAATAATCCGTCTTTAAATCAGCTATTATTCTAGATTCACTGTGTTCATTTACAGTAATTCAACTCAAATCTAGGAGAAACATTAGGCTTAAGAGTCACAAGCCCTGATCAACTCCTGGATCCAGATAGAACAGTTTTCTAATGTTAATGAGGTTCTCATCCAAGTCTCCATTTCTTCTTATGAGAAGGTGTAATAGTAGTACTTTACAGAGTTTAAACCTAAGTCAATATGACTAAATATGTAGCCACCACCAAAAGTAGCAGTTGATTGATAGCTTCCTTGAGTAAGGACCAGTGATGAAGATTCCCTCAGCAAGGCTGGGGAGGGACTGTGAGACTGGCAGGAGGATGGGTCAGGGTGGGGAAGGTTTTCTGGAGTGGGTGTAGCTGAGTCAGCTATAGAAACATCACCACTCTGTATTTTCCTGTGTGGCAGCTGGCATTCACGGTCTGACATGTGCTTCTCTTGCTTCTCTGTGGACAGACTCATACAGCCTTGTTTGGTGGTAACATCATACAAACTTTGGAATTGACATATTTCACTAAATAATACACTGTGAGCATTCTTCCCACCAACAGTGAAGATCTAATTAGATTGCTTTTTAAAAGAACTATGTAAAATGTCATAGCGCGGATGTAGTCTGATTTAGAAAAGAGCTGTATTTAGTTCACAGACTCGCAGGTTTCCTTATGGCGTTTTAATACACATTTCAGTTTGGTTGATGCTCCCCTAATCCCCCCAACTCTTCCCTATAGTCACTTAAACTCTTCCACCCTCAGTATGCCCTACCCCACCTCTTTCACTTTCATATCAACAGTACTACGACTTCAGGAGCCTTCTCTCTTAGAGCCAACTTTTCCCTCTCATGGGCCCCTTTCTCATTTCCTGACCCTCACACATACTCAGTCCCACCTAAGCACACATATATGAAGTTCCAAAGCTAGAATATTCACATAAGAGAGTGTATGCGGTGTGTCTCTCTCACTTCAATTAACAACATAATGTCCAGCTGCATTTGCTCAGCCACTCCCTGTTAAATATCCATGCTGTCTCCATCTTTTTGTTCTTGATATTGGTCCATGTCCTGGCTTCCTGAGAGGCTAACTACTGGCTCTATTTACATAGAGAAGGTCACCAAAAGTAAAATAGCATTGTTATAGGACTTGGATGCTTTAGTTTTAACATGGAGATTATTTGATAAAATGTGCCTTTTCTTAAAGATTTGTGATTTTCATGCCCACATCCTTTGCCTACGCTCACATTAATTTGTCCTAAACCAGCGGTTCTTAGCTCTTTTACATTAGCCCTTTCTGGCTTTTAGATTTGTAACTAACTAATACTTGACTTTTTTTCTTTCTCTTACCCTCTTCAATCAATTGTAATATCTTTATCCCAGAAATGTAATATTTATGTACTTAATTCTATCTAGTTCTTGGTGGATTTTTATGTTTCTTAATTTTTATTCTGTTTCTTCCCCAATTTACATTGACAATCTTTGTATTTTTCTTCTAAGATTCTTACTCTTTCGTTTTCTACCTTTAAACAGTAAAAGGAATTAGGGATTTCATTCTGCCTTCTAAATCTAGTTGGAGGAGCCAACTGGGCACCAGAATTTATTGTACACAGTGTTCTCTCCCCCTGGCCTGAACAGGGCATGTGCTTGGTATTGACTCATTACGTATGCTTGGGGAGGTTCTGGGCAAGGCATGGCTTTCTTCTCAGTGCTGTGCAGGGTGGGGAAGGGAGAAAGAGCCCAGAGTCACCAGGCTGGCACAGGATGGGACATGGAGAGGGTACACACTGGCCCACAGGGAGGTCTCAAGAATCTTTATTTTTACAATGCTGTTATAAAATGAGAAAAGATAAAAATAGTCTCCAGCTTAAGTGTTTTACATGTGTGAGAACATAAAGACATTTCCATGTTTTCTTTTATTAGGTTAGAATTCTAAATTTGTTGCAGTTTTTTGGAGTTATACATGACATCCACAAGGAGATGAAGTTCAAGTGAGTGAATAGTCTCCCCTTTGGGTAAGTGACCTCCAGGGTGACCCTAGTTCAGGAAGACTTCAAGAACTCTCCGAGGTCAGGACTTTCTGGTGAGTAAAGATTTGTTGCCATAAAGTCTGTCATTCTAAATCTGTTGGCTTGAATAAGTCACTGATTTAGGGGAGTTTCTCCTCTTTTCTAGTTCTTTCTATCTTTACTGGAATTCTGATTTTGCATATACTTAAGTACCTAAGATCTTCCTTTTGCCTTTTTCTTGTATGGTACCATGATTTTGCTTTCTTTGTTAAATATTTCTTCTATCCTATCAGCTAATGTCTTTAAAAAAATTATCTATTGGCATTTTAAGAATTACATTGGAAGATCTTATAAAGCAATAAAGTATAGTAATTGTCATCTACATTAAATATGAATATGTGTAATATATGTACATGTGTGCATATATATAGGTAGGTTTTAGGTGTGTATATGTACATGTATGTTCATGCATATGTGTACATATGCATATAGGTATATATGTCTGTGTTAGATTAGTGATACATGGCTGTTGCCAGCATTACAGTTTTCTTTTTGTATTAAAAGAACATAATTTTTTTCTTTTTTTATAGCTTTTGTGATCAAACTTAGGTGGACTTTATACGTGCCAGGCAAATGCTTTGCCACGGAGCCACACCACAGCATCTTTAACTTTACAACCCCAGGACAAGGTACAGCTCATGGCCATGCTTCATATACATTGCTTAATCAATGAACAAAGAAAGAACAAGTGTTTGCTGCTTGAGATCGCCCCTGACATTAGACCAAGCTGCACAGGAGCTTGAGAGAAATTAAATAGAAAGAGACCTCTTCCTGTTCTATTTTATGTGGTGTTTTTGTTTGTTTGCTTTTGCTGTTTCTATTTTTGGGATAGGGTTTCACTATGTAGCTTGGCTAGCCTGGAACTTGTTATGTAGGTCAGGCTGGCTTTGAACACATAGAGACCTGCCAGCCTCTGACTCTTTTTCTACTGCCTCCTACATGCAGGAATTAAAGGTGTGTGCCCACCATACACACCTATTTTCATTTTTGAATTACAACTCATTTCCATTTTAATCTCAGTACAACAACATAAAAGCAGGGGGAAAGGCTATCTTCTGGCATCATTTTATTGCTGCTTATTAATATATACAAGGCTGAAGAATAGATAAAGCTAACACATACATGTCATCCTGTTCTCAAAGGGCTCTTCAACTAAGTGGAAAAAAAATCTATAAAGTAAAGAAGAGATAGTAAAGGTGTGGCGAGATGGAGGAAAAGAGAATTTTCCTTGGATGTAAAATGAGGTGAAAAAGTTGTCTGTAAATACATCTGGAGAGAAAACATACACTAACACCATGGAACCACTTTCAGTGCACTTTAGGAAATTTATATTTGATATTTATTTTTATATTGTTACAAAGAGGCTGGACTCTTCAAGTTGCTCTAGTTGGAATCCTACTGATTCTACTTCACTGTTTCTCCACATTTGCAGCAAGAAGCAGAAGGAGATGGAGGAGAAGATTGAAGAGATGATATTCAGCTATGACACGGATGTTTTCATTTTATTAGTCTCTCTGAGCGGATGCCGTGAAACCCGAAGCTGTGTTGCAGTCAATGAAGAGGCAGAAAAAGCTGTTCCACGCCCTACTCCTGAGTAGGCAGAGAGGATTTGGGGGCCAGGAGGAGGATGGCAATTTTCATGCACTCCTGTATTGTGTCCGAGCTTTGCCAGTAAATAAGAACATGGGTGCTGGACACTACACTTTTTCTAGATTTATTTTATTTATGAGTTTTTGTTTGAGTGTATGTGAACATATAGTGTCAGTTTCCCTAGAACAGGTAGTTGTAGACAAAATAAAACCTAAGTGATAGAGAGGTGGCTAAGTGGTTAAGAACACAAGATGTTCCCCCAGAGAAATGGGGTGAATTAGAATTAATCTTGTATTAGCTTTCCTGTGTAGAACTTCTGAAATATCCAGAATTGGGATGTTTAAAGATCAGTTATGCTAAAACCACTGAACTGGCATATTTCTGGTGGTGGTAAAATGAAAGAGTCACATAAAATATTTCTGAGAGCTGAACTACAGAAAGATCCTATCAATTATCTCACAAGCAAAGGCTGTATTCACTATATGCATGGTTCAGAGTGCCCAGAATTCTAGAGGGCTCTGTCAGTATACATAAGGACAGATAGACCAGAGGATACACACTCACTGACACAGACAGACAGACAGACACATGGACACCAAATTGCTAGCCAGCTCTGGGCCAACTCTAAAGCTGTGAGTCTTTTTAAATATGAAGCAGAGGTACAAGAAACAGGAGAACTGAAGAACACTTTAGCAGAGCAAATGTGTAATGGTGTAGGCACAGTATCATGTCTAGCTCCAGACTCCATGACAATACAAAAATAAGAAAAGAAAGAAAAAAGGAGATAAACTATTAAAGTTGAACACTATTTTTTATTGGATGTTTTATTTACATTTCATATGTTGTCCACTTACCCCATCCCCCACCCACCCAGGAACCCCCTATCCCCTCACTCCTCCTCCTGCTTCTCTGTGGATGTACCCCTAACTACCCCCCCACTCCAACCTCCCCACCCTCAAATTCCCACCCCCTGGGCGTCCAGCCTTCATGAGGTTAAGGTTCTCTTCTTCCACCTATGCCCAGCAGGGTCCTCCGCTCTTACATATACAGCTGAAGCCATGGGTCCCTCCCTAAGTGCTCCCAAGCTGGTGGCTTAGACCCTGGGAGCTCTGGTTGGTTGGTATTGTTGCTTTCCTCATGGGGCCACAAACCCTTTCAGCTCCAATGGTATTCACTCTAACTCCTCCATTGGGAACCTCATGATCAGTTCAATGACAAGTTGTGAGCATCTGCCTCTGAATATGTCAGACTCTTGCAGACCTCTGAGGAGATATCTATATCAGGCTCTTATCAGCATGCGCTTCCTGACTTCTACATCAGCATCTACCTTTGGTAGATACTGATGGATACTCAGGTGGAATGGTCTTCAGACGGCCCCTCCTTCAGTTTCTGTCCCTCACTTTGTCTCCATATTTGCTCCCTTGAGTATCTTGTTGCTACTTCTAAGAAGGACAGAATCACCCCCACTTGGTCTTCCTTCTTCATGAGCTTCATGTGGCCTGTGAGTTGAATATTGGACATTTCAAGGTTCTGGGCTAATATCCAATAATCAGTGAGTGTATACCATGTATGTTCTTTTGTGATTGGCTTACCTCACTCAGGATGATAATTTCTAGTTCCATCCATTTACCTAGGAAATTCTCGAATTCATTGTTTTTAACAGCTGACTAATACTACATTGTGTAAATGTACCACATTTTTTGAATCCATTCCTCAGTTGAAGGAAATCTGGGTTCTTTCCAGCTCCTGGCTATTATAAACAAGGCTGCTATGAACATAGTTGAACATATGTCCTTGTTATATGTTCAAGAATCTTCTGGGTATATGCCTCAGCTGGATCCTCAGGTAATGCTATGCCCAATTTTCTGAGGAACCGCCAGACAGATTTCCAAAGTGGTTGCACCATCTTGCAGTCCCACCAACAATGGAGGAGTGTTCCTCTTTCTCCACACCCTCGCCAGCATCTACTATCACCTGAGTTCTTAATCTTAGCCATTCTGACTGGTGTGAGATGGAATCTCAGGGTTGTTTTGATTTGCATTTCCCTGATGACTAAGGATACTGAACATTTCTTTAGGTGCTTCTCGGCCATTCGAGTTTCTTCCGTTGAAAATTCTTTGTTAAGCTCTATACCCCATTTTTTAATAGGGTTATTTGATTGTCTGGAGTCTAATTTTTTGACTTCTTTGTATATATTGGATATTAGCCCTCTATCAGATGTAGCATTGGTAAAGATCTTTTCCCAATTTGTTGGTTGTCGTTTTGTCCTATTGACAGTATCCTTTGCCTTACAGAAACTTTGCAATTTTATGAAGTCCCATTTGTCAATTCTTGTTCTTAGAGCATATGCCATTGGTGTTCTGTTCAGGAACTTTTCCCCTGTGGCCAAGTATTTGAGGCTCTTCCCCACCTTCTCTTCTATTAGTTTCAGTGTATCTGGTTTTATGTGGAGGTCCTTTATCCACTTAGACTTGAGCTTTGTACAAGGAGATAAGAATGGATCAATTTTCATTCTTCTACATGTTGTCCTCCAGTTGAACCAGCACCATTTGTTGAAAATGCTGTCTTTTTCCCACTGGACAGTTTTAGCTCCTTTGTCAAAGATAAAGTGACCATAGGTGTGTGGGTTCATTTCTGGGTCTTCTATTCTAGTCCATTGATCTTCCTGCCTGTCTCTGTACCAATACCAGGTAGTTTTTATCACTATTTCTCTGTAGTACAGCTCGAGGTCAGGGATGGTGATTCCTCCAGAGGTTCTTTTATTGAGAATACTTTTGGCTATCCTGGGTTTTTTGTTATTCCAAATGAATTTGAGAATTTCTTTTTCTAACTCTGTGAAGAATTGAGTTGGGATTTTAATAGGGATTGCATTGAATCTGTATATAGCTTTTGGCAAGATGGCCATTTTTATTATATTAATCCTGCCAATCCATGAGCATGGGAGAGCTTTCCATCTTCTGAGATCTTCTTCAATTTCTTTCTTCAGGGACTTGAGTTCTTGTAATACAGGTCTTTCACTTGCTTGGTTAGATTTACACCAAGGTATTTTATATTATTTGCGACTATTGTGAAGGGTGTCATTTCCCTAATTTCTTTTTCAGTCTGTTTATCTTTCATGTAGAGGAAAGCTACTGATTTGTTTGAGATGATTTTATAACCAGCCACTTTGCTGAAGTTGTTTATCAGGTTTAGGAGTTCTCTGGTGGAAGTTTCGGGGGTCACTTAAGCATACTATCATATCATCTGCAAATAGTGAGATTTTGACTTCTTCCTTTCATATTTGTATCCCTTTGACTTCTTTTTGTTGTCTAATTGCTCTGGCTAGGACAACCAGTACTATATTGAATAGGTAGGAGGAGAATGGGCAGCCTTGTCTAGTCTCTGATTTTAGTGGGATTGCTTCAAGTTTCTCTCCATTTAGCTTGATGTTGGCTACTGGTTTGCTGTAAATTGCTTTTACTATTTTTAGGTAGGGGCCTTGAATTCCTGATCTTTCCAAGACTTTTATCATGAAGGGGTGTTGAATTTTGTCAAATGCTTTTTCAGCATCTAGTGAGATGATCATGTGGTTTTTTTCTTTGAGTTTGTTTATATAGTAGATTACATTGACGGATTTCCGAATATTGAACCATCCCTGCATTCCTGGGATAAAACCTACTTGATCATGATGGATGATTGTTTTATGTGTTCTTGGATTCGGTTTGCTAGAATTTTATTGAGTATTTTTGCATCAATGTTCATAAGGGAGATTGGTCTGAAGTTCTCTTTCTTTGTTGGGTCTTTGTGGGGTTTGGGTATGAGTGTAATTGTAGCTTCATAGAACAAATTGGGTAGTGTTCCTTCCGTTTCTATTTTGTGGAATATTTTGAAGAGAATTGGTACTTGGTCTTCCTTGAAGGTCTGGTAGAATTCTGAACTAAACCCATCTGATCCTGGGCTTTTTTTTTGGTGGGGAGACTTTTAATGACTGCTGCTATTTCCTTAGAGGTGATGGGACACTTTTAGATGGTTTATCTGCTCCTGATTTAACTTTGGTACCTGGTATCTGTCTAGGAAATTGTCCATTTCATTCAGCTTTTCCAGTTTTGTTGAGTATAGGCCTTTGTAGTAGGATCTGATGATTTTTTAAATTTCCTCAGTTTCTGTTGTTATGTCTCACTTTTCAGTTCTGATTTTATTAATTTGGATACTGTCTCTGTGCCCTCTGGTTAATCTGGCTAACGGTTTATCTATCTTGTTGATTTTCTCAAAGAACCAGCTCCTAGTTTTATTGATATTTTGTATTGTTCTTTCTGTTTCTATTTGGTTGATTTCAGCCCTGAGTTTGATTATTTCCTGCCTTCTACTCCTCTTGGTTGTATTTACTTCTTTTTGTTCTAGAGCTTTTAGTTATGGAGTCAAGTTGTTAGTGTGTGCTCTCTCCACTTTCTTTTTGTAGGCACGTAGAGCTATGAGTTTTCCTCTTAGAACTGCCTTCATGGAGTCCCACAAGTTTTGATATGATGTGTCCTCATTTTCATTGAATTCTAACAAGTCTTTAATTTCTTTATTTATTTCTTCCTTGACCAAGTCATCACTGAGTAGAGAGTTTTTCAGTTTTCGCGTGCTTGTGGGTATTCCATTGGTTTTGCCATTATTAAAGACCAGTCTTAGTCCGTGGTGATCTGATAAGTTGCATCGGATTATTTCAATCTTTTTGTATCTGTAGAGGGCTGTTTTGTGAGCAATTATATGGTCTATTTTGGAGAAGGTACCATGAGGTGCTGAGAAAAAGGTATATTCTTTTGTTTTAGGATGAAATGTTCTATAGATGTCTGTTAAGTCCATTTGGTTCATAACTTCTGTTAATGTCAAAGTGTCTTGGTTTAGTTTCTGTTTCCATGATCTGTCCATTGCTGAGAGTGGGGGTGTTGAAATCCCCCACTATTATTGTGTGAGGTGTAATGTGTGTTTTGAGCTTTAGTAAAGTTTCTTTTATGTATGTAGGTGCCTTTGCATTTGGAGCATAGATGTTCAGATTTGAGAGTTCACCTTGTTAGATTTTTCCTTTGATGAGTATGAAGTGTTCTCCCTTATTTTCTTGATAAAGTTTGGATGAAAGTCGATTTTATTTGATATTAGAATGGCTACTCCAGCTTGTTTTTTGGGACCATTGGCTTGGAAAATTGTTTTCCACCCTTTTATTCTGATGTAGTGTCTGTCTTTGTCACTGAGGTGCGTTTCCTGTATGCAGCAAAATTCTGGGTCCTGTTTGTGTATCCAGTCTGATAGTCTGTGTCTTTTTATTGGGGGAATTGAGACCATTGATGTTAAGAGATATTAAGGAAAAATGATTGTGGCTTCCTGTTATTTTTGTTATTAGAGGTAGAATTATGTTTGTATAGCTATCTTCTTTTGGGGTTGTTGGAAGATTACTTCCTTGCTTTTTCTAGGTTGTAGTTTCCCTCCTTGTGTTGGCGTTTTCCATCAATTATTCTTTGAAGTGCTGGGTTTGTGGGAAGATATTGTGCAAATTTGGTTTTGTCATGGAGTATCTTGTTTTCACCATCTATAGTGATTAAGAGTTTTGCTTGGTATAGTAATCTGGGCTGGCAATTGTGTTCTCTTAGGGGTCTGTATGATATCAGTCCAGGCTCTTCTGTCTTTTATAGTCTCTGGTGAGAAGTCTGGTGTAATTCTTATAGGTCTGCCTTTGTATGTTACTTGCCCTTTTTCCCTTACTGCTTTTAGTATTTTTTCTTTGTTTTGTGCATCTGATGTTTTGATTATTATGTGACGGGAGGTATTTCTTTTCTGGTCTAGTCTATTTGGTGTTCTGTAGGCTTCTTGTATGATTATGGGCATCTTGTTCTTTAGGTTAGGGAAGTTTTCCTCAATAATTTTGTTGAAGATATTTACTGTCCCTTTAAGTTGGGACTCTTCATTCTCATCTATACCTATTATCCTTAGGTTTGGTCTTCTCATTGTGTCCTGGATTTCCTGGATGTTTTGGGTTAGGAGTTTTTTGCATTTTGCACTTTCATTGACAACTGTGTCAGTATTTTTCAAGGTATCTTCTGCACTTGAGATTCTCTCTTCTATCTCTTGTATTCGGTTGGTGATGCTTGCATCTATGACTCCTGATCTCTTTCTTAGGTTTTCTATCTCCATGGTTGTCTCCCTTTGAGATTTCTTTATTGTTTCTATTTCCATTTTCAGATCCTGAATGTTTCTGTGTAATTCCTTCTTTGTGTTTTCTTGCAGTTCTTTAAGGGATTTCTGTGATTCCTCTTTCAGGGCTTCAACCTGTTTACTTGTACTCTCCCGTATTTCTTTAAGGGAGTTACTTATGTCCTTCTTAAAATCCTCTATCATCATCATGAGAAGTGATTTTAATTCTGAATCCTGCTTTTCAGGTGTGATGGGGTGTCCAGGGCTTGCTATATTGGGAAAATTGGGTACTGATGATGCCAAGTAACTTTGGTTTCTGTTGCTTATGTTCTTGCGTTTGCCTTTTGCTGTCTGGTTAACTCTAGTGTTATCTCCCCTCACTGTGTAAGACTGGAGTCTGTATTTCCAGTTATCTTGCTTGTGGCAGAGCTCCTCATAGTCCAGATGTCTCTGTGGTCTTATGATCCTAATCTCCTGGGTGGAAGAACTCCTGGGACTCATGCCACCTCTTGGATCTGGAAATCCTTCTGTTCTGGGTACAGTGGTTCCTCTAGGATGGCTCAGGATATGATGTCTCCCAAGTGCAAACCAGCTTGGTTTCTGCTGCTCTGAGTACAGTGGCTCTTCTGCTGCTCTGAGTGCAGTGGCTCCTCTAGAATGGCTCAGGATTCATTATCTCCACAGGAGCAGACCAACACTGTGTCTGCCCCAGCCAAAAGGACCAGGCAGGGGTGGAAGGGAAGTGGAATTCTGGAGGAGCGGGGTTTGGGTAGCTGTTGGGTCCTGAGTGTCCCTGCCTCCCAGATGTAACTCTGGGGCTTAGGGAGTGAGATGGAGTTCTTACCAGCTGCTCTGAGTGCAGTGGCTCCTCTAGGATGGTTCAGGATTCAGTATCTCTAAAGGAGTAGACCGACTCTATGTCTGCCCCAGCCAAAAGGCTGAACACTATTTTTTAAAGTAATATTTATATATTTTATTTTTCATATACATGTATGTGCCTGAGTAGCACTATCATTTTTTTAATATATAAATCCTGGCAGCACAGTTTCATACTACCTGCCCTAATGTTCTCGTTCCTGAATGAAAGACACACACACACACACACACACAGAGAGAGAGAGAGAGAGAGAGAGAGAGAGAGAGAGAGAGAGAGAAAGCCTTTTATATTTTAATATGCCTTAATCAGCACAATAGCTAGGCTACTTTGTAACTTCCATGTGGTTAATATACCTCCCACCAATAATCCTGAGTCATCACTTTCTAAATTCTGTATTTTACCTTGGATGCTCTGGACCCAGGGCTACAATCTCCCAGATTGTACATGACAGCTACACCTCCCTGTCCTCCTCTCTTTTCAGGCATGACATCTCCTCTCCTCCATCTCTCCTAGCATGGCTGATCTCCATCTTTCTTCCCTCTCTTTAGTCCCAAGCCTGAGAAATTCTCAAGTCTCACCTCTGTCTGCTTTGCCCAGTCACTGGCTGCTGACATCTTTATTTACCAACAGAACCAACTGTGGGCAGGTGTTTTACGTGCAAACACTCATTTGAGCAGTTTTTGGTAATGTAATTAGCACTCATAATACAAGCAGCTACATGTCTGATTGTCTGTAGGTGCACCAAATGCATCAGAAATCAGAAGAGGTATTGGATCCCCTAGGGTTCCGTTGACCTGGACAGTTGTAAGCTGCTATGTGGGTGTTGGGAACCAAACTTGTGTCCTCTGAAAATGCAGCAAGTGCTCCTAACTGCTCAGTCACCTCTCCAGAATAGTTGGACATTATCTTAATCTCACAGAAATATGCACTCATCTTCTCTTGACTAATTTTCTTTTTCTTTCATACATTTATGTGATAAAGACATTGAGTAAGACAATGGGGATAGCATTTATATAAGGTTTTACAAGGTACTAAGAAGTCTCTCCAAAAGGACCAGTGTGTTCCCTGTGATTTAGTGGTTTGCTGCTGGCAATCAGTGTCGGGATATTTCTCGTTAGCATTTCTTCTGGCCATTCTCATCACACTCTTTGTCTTGCAAGGGCTCTAATCACAGATTTTTTTTTTGATAATGTCTCATATACCACTGGGATCCCCTTTCCATGTGCTATACTTTGAATGATTTCTATTAACAAACACTCTACTTCATTATTTTCTTCTGTATGTCCACACTACCATTGTTCCTGTATAATACATTTCTAAGTTTATACATTTTCAGTTTTGTAGTTTTCATTTTATTCTATAAGTATTTTTAAATCTTATCTAAAGATCTTCCAACTCGTTTCCATGCTTTACATCTTAATACATTCCTTATGACTATTTGAAAATTTTGGTTTTTTGTTTTTAAATAATTTATTTATTTTTTCTCAAATCGTAATTCATTCACACAGGGGTTATAAACACAGAAAGGCAGGATATGGGGAAGGGGATGACATTGGAGTGTGGGTGTTCAGGGGAATACAGATATCTTTCAGAACCGGGTATTGGCTAGGTGAAGGTTCAGGGGACAGGTCACCATGACTCTGTCTATGACTCACTTGTCCTTAACTAAGTTGGTATTGTCTGCCAAGGCTACCTATTTACAAGGTCTATGACTACTCGGGCTGGTAAATTTTCACAAAAGCTGCCTGTTTGCAATAGCTTATAGCCCTCTGTTTCAATGTTTTTCCACAGAGACCCAAGACTTGGTGTTAGTATACATGTATGACAGGCCTATTGCTGAATTTAGGCCTTCAGTGTGTAAGCAGGGCTGCCCCTGACATCTCCTCCCTTCTCTAAGTATAGAAGGGCTGTGGCAAATCTATTCTTGCAAAGGAGGGGATAGAGGCCTGGCCTCCAGTACTTGAAGGGGACCTTGTAATGGCTCTGGTCCCCCTGTCATTGTCCAGTGAGGCATAAGGGCCATACCCATCACGATGTCTTTTTCCTGGAGAGGGGATACTTTTGACATCAACCCCTATGCAGTCAGGCTTGTTCCTCAAGGAACTCAGAGAGATATTTTTATCTTTTATTTATATTCCCTTGCAGTGCTTAGCCTCGCAGCCTAAGCAAGAATTCAGGTCACCAGTCAGAGGGGGTTCTGGGTGACTCTTCTCTGCTTGGTCTAGGGGCAGAAGTCCCCCCTTTTAGGTTGGGTGGAGATGGGTTTTGGAAACACCCTGTATAAAGTAACAACCTCATCTTGAGTCTCGTGGTCCTCCATAGCTAACTTACCAAATTATTTATCTATTGTTTCACAGAGTTAGTCAGCCTATTTGAGGGCCAGGGACCAGAAGAAATAAGCAAAAAGAACCCAAATAATGGTCCCAAGATGGGAGGAAGTAGGGTTGACAACCTTGGAAAGGTTGAAAACCAATTCTTGTACCAGCATTCATCTGTCTCTTTCT